>NW_008580161.1:577304-591223 GCF_000520115.1 Aphanomyces invadans
CGACTCGTCCTCGTCAACGGTGTTCGTCAAGTCGGAAAGTCACAGCCCGTCCAGTTTCCAAGACGCTCCTGCGCCGGTGCCTAAACTCGAACGCGTAATCGCTCGTCCCTGAAATCGACACCTCGCTCGACGAATGTATCCATGTGCACGAAGTGGCTGCGCTTGACCCAATTCGTGCTCTAGACGCTGCACCCCGACCTCATGGCTTTCCCAAGATTCCATCGTTGTACCATCGTCGAATGCATTGAGACGCCCAACGATCGACCAGTTCATGCTTTACAAACCCATGTTGTCAACCTACTCGACCAACCTGTTCGACATCTCCGCTCTCGACAGCGATCGCATGAGCGACCAAGACGTGTTTTCTGTCGCGGGCGTGCTCGCCTCGACGTCATGATGGTCGCAGCACTGCGTTGTGAAGGGTCTGGCGACAACCGTCCCAAAATGCAACGAATTTTTCAATTAAAAAGAGCCGAAAACGAGTGATTTTCTAGATGGACAGTTTTCGTCGAATTTGTCAACATGACAAGACCAGAGTTCGACCAGGTCGCACGTGTCGGCGAGTTAGTCCTGCCACCCGAGTTGATGCGGCGGGTGGCGCTGTTCATCCCCGACGTTGCTACCTTTTTCTCGTTCCTCGAAACCTACGACTCCGCCGGCATCCTCGGCGACCTTGGCATGATTCGTATTCTTGGCGAGTCGTGTCTCTACGAGAAGCTCTGGCCTGATCTTCATGTTGGCACACGACCAGAGTCCCCTCGAGCATCGCAGATGCTGGTGGTTGCCAAGCACTATTCCCACTTTGCGCTTTCCGGCGTCGTCGACGTTGCTTGGATGCAAGAGTTGTGTCGCGTGGCGCCGGCAACGGACCTCCATGCTACTGACATTCGACCAGCGTGGAAAGAGGCCATGGAACCATTCGTGGATGCATTGGCGAAGCTGCCACCCACGCGCGCCACCTTTTCCATTCCAAGGTCGGAGATCTGGGTGCCATTTCTCCCTCGACTTTGTGACTCGTTGCGGTCGCTGCGCTTCACATTCCATGACCACACAGGTCTACAACCGTCGCAGCTCGGGACCTTGCTTGAATTTGTGTGCGGGTCAAGTCAGATCACTGATCTTATTCTTGAGAACGATCCGTTTAGCCCGCCGCACGTTGTAACGACGGCTATGGTCGGCCACCTCACCAAGTGGTTCCACCTAGCTCCCGTGACGCACTTCAGAGTCGGACAATGGCAGCTGGCCGAAGTAGACCCGTCTGCCCTGACGAGCTTGTACGATGCGTGGGCGACGTGCTCCACGTTGGAGGCCCTCGTCGTCGTCGAAACGAAGCTGCTCCACTTGTAAACGTTCGCGCATCCACTGCCCATGGCGACGGTGCAATTGATTGATTGCGACTTGTCCCTCGACGCCATGAAAGCATTCGGACTTGCGCTGCATGAGTCGAATGTCGAGTCCTTATCGATTTCCCACCGCGAAACGTTCAAAGGAGCGTCTTCCGGCCATGTCGTCCGCGGCATCCGCAACCACCTAGGCAACAGCTTTGGTTTTGCCCGTTGTTTACATCGCGTCGTGCTGAGCGGGCTCAAATGCAGAGACAAAGGATGCGTCCATCTCGCAGCAATTTTGCCGTCGACTCCAATCCGACACCTCGATCTCTCGAGAAACCACATCACAGACATCGGCGCCGCAGCCATGTCGCTCCACCTACGAGCAGCGCCATGCTTGAAAGACCTCGTGATGGATGGCAATTGCCTCACCGTGGTCGGCGCATTAGATCTTGCCCGGGGCGCTGTCGCGCGGAACCTCTCGTCGCTTAGCATCACAAACAACCAATTTGACCCGAGCGACGTCGACGCGCTGAAGGTTGTGGCCCAACAGCATGGAAATGCGCTTCGTCTTTCCTACAAGTCGACCACGTCCAGCAAATTTTTCAAACGATTGCCAACATGACCTCTTGACAGCGCTTCCTTCTTTCTGCTCAACACAGCGCCGATACGACAACGTACTAGAGCGACATCAAGATGAATGGTTGGGGCGGCCCTGGCCCACTGCAGGAACGCCACCTTCGACGTGCACATCGCTCTCGGTCCATGAACAAACACACAGGGCTTCGGACAAGAGGCCGACCAGCACGAACAGACTCGACTTGAAAACTTTTTCCGATTGGAGTATGTTACATCACGCGACATCTATTGCGGCCACACGATGAGGGGACACTCGCCCGGGCGTTGGCGACACCAATGCGGCTGGATCAAGTCGGACGCGGACCCGCTCTCGATCACGCGGTACGTGGCGATCGTCATGCGCGCCACTGCCTTGTCCCACCGCGTCGTCGGGTTCGTCCACGCGCGCTCGGCAAACGCAGCCGCGCGCGGCCAGACACGTACGTCCATCGACGCCTCCCCCGACACTTCCGTCCACAGACCGAGTTCGCCCCCCAGCGCCAATGGCATCTGCGCGTCCGTGATGTTCGGGTTCAGCACTTGCTCGTAAATGACTTGCCATGTCTTGTACGGCGCGCACCACCCGTTGTCCTTGCGGTCGATCCCGTTGTGGCCGCAGTCGAGGTAATGGCGATCCTGGAACGACGCCACGTACGAGTACCCGTGGTCGACCAAGTCGCGCGGCTCGTTGCCGTACTGCACGCCCGCCCAGCTGTGCACGATGATCTTGTCTTTGGGCAAGTACTTGAAGTACGTGTTGGAGGTCAAGTCGCTCGACCACAGCATCACTTTGCGCGACGGCGAGTGCTTCCACAGGTTGTTCTGGACGCGGTCTTGAAACTTGGCCCAAATGTCAAAGTACCCTGCGTCGTCCGTCCTGTTCGGGACGGCGTCGGCCACCACCGGCGACCGCTTCCAGCACTTGGTAAACACTTCGTCGCCGCCCATGTGCAGCACGTCCGAGTCGAAGAGCCCGGCCAGTTCGATCCACATCTTGTCCAGGAGATCGTACACGTTTTCGTTCATCGGGTTCAGCTGGCCGCACGGCGCTTCGAAGCACTCGTGGTTGTCGAGCGGGTTGTTGGCCCAGCACAGCGTGAGCTCCCCCACGTCGTAGTCGGGCCCCCACTGCCACCCAGCACCCGCGTGGGCCGGTGCGTCGACCTCTGGGATCACCTGGACCCCATGCACCCTGGCGAACGCGACAATCTCCTTCACGTTCGCCTGGCTGTACGCCATGTCGCTCTGGTAGTTGCCGTACAAGTTGAACTTGGGCTCGAACTTGATCTCGATCGGAAACGACGACGAGTCTGTGATGTGCCAATGAAACCTATTGAGCTTGTGCATCCCCATCGTCCGCACCAGCCGCTTGATCGCTGCCATCGAGTGAAAGTTGCGCGCCGTGTCCAGCATCACGCCGCGGAACTTGTACGCCGGCTTGTCCACCACCTTGACCGTCCGCACCATCCGGTGGCTGCGCGTGATGTCGCACCAGTCCACGAGCTGCACCAAGCTTGCCAGCGCGTGGCGGTACCCGAACACAGTCTTGGCCGAGATCGTGACGCTGGTCGACGCAATCGACAGCTCGTACGACTCGTCCGTGTCCAGCGTCAACGCGACGCTCGACGACGCGATCGTCGCCACTACCTTGACGCTGTCGCCTTGGTCGGCGACGCCGCCCATCGCCAGCTTCATCTTGGTCGCCATGTGCTCGTCAAACGCAGCCTGCATGTCCTGGACGAGTGTGCTGTCCGCGGCACCGGTCACGTGGTGCGAGAACGACGCGACGTTGACGGCGACCGTGTCCCCCGGAGGGCTCGCGATCGTGAGCGACTGGGGCAGCGGCAGCATACTGCCGTTGCCGCACGTCATCTCGCACACGCGGAGACTCATGATCCCGGGGCCCGTCGTAGGCACACCAGACAGGACCTCGTCCTTTGTCAGGTTCTGGTACACGCACTGGTCCTTCGCGCACGCGTACTTGAACACAGGGACTTTCAAGATCGCTTCGTTCGCCATGAGGTTCATTCCCTTGGATTTCAAACGGAACATGAGGATTGCCGTTGTCGCGCCGGCGATGATGATGATCGCGACGGTCGCAAACATGCATACTCGTCGCTTCTGGAAGAACGACGTGTGTGAGATCGAAGCACTCGACACGCGAATCTACCTGAATCGACTTGTTCCGGCCCGGCGACAGGATGGGCGAGTTGTGATGGTCGTCGACCCATACGGACTCTTTGCGTACTGCGGCGGCGCGTTCGGTCTTGGTGTCCACGAACCCCACGGCAGGCTCTGTCATGCGTGCTGTTGGCCTTAATGTGGAAGTGTTCGCGGAAGCGGGTTGCCAGCCGGATGGCGGCTCTGTCCCGCCCGACGTCGTCGTGAGTCACACGGTGGAAAGTTGTTGCCGTCGATTAAACGCGTCTTTTTATGGGTATAAAGTAGAACGCGATCGCAGGTGCAGCTTGACAAGAAGTCCGACAGGCCTGCGAGCCGCCCGTGTTTGTTTGCGGCGCACAGCGATCGATCGCCGCCTTCGTGGACGCTTGCGGGCAAACAGCGCGGTGGACGCTTCATTGGGGGTATCGGAGGGGTCGGCCTCAACCGACCCATCATCCCCATTGTTCACTTCCACGAGGTGTCAAAGACAATCGAATACCGCTTTGAACAAAACGCGACCGTTCCCCTCGCCGACCTGTCAACAGGATTGCTAGTGGCGCAGGATGCATGTGCGAGATGATGCAAGCTCATGTATGGAGCAGCAGCCACGTGCCCTGTGTTCGAGCGTCCTTTGAAGCAGTTTGGTTGCGCGGGGAGAACGTCGATGGCTCGGCCAAGTGGAAACACTTCGTTCGGTCGATATCTGCTCCATACAAGAGATGTGCGACCCCGGACGGATCAAGGATTTGACCTGGCCCTGTAGCAACCAGAGCAGCGCCGCCGTGCACCAACTCAACGGTTGCTACACCAGACGTCGCAGCGCTCATGCGCTGGTCGGCGTCAACGAAATGCCACACGGCAATCGGGGTAGACCTAGCGTCCAACATGTTTAGATACCGCAGCGCCCCAGCACGGCAACGTTGCCGCACTTGTGCATGACGTGTCGCGACCCGCGCGTACCTTCCAATGCCGCTCTGCCACCTCAAGCAGCAAATGCGTCAGAATGCCCACACTTTTTGCATTTGATTGGCTATAATGATGAGATAGATCGAATGAATTGTGTTGATTGGTCAAAATGATTTGCTTGTTCGAAATAAATAGCGAAAAATAGACTCGTCGGTGCTGAAAATGTTTTAGCCAATCAGATTGCTTGGACCGGTTGGAAGAGTTCCCAATCGCTCATTTAAAGTCGTGACGACACCGCGCGCACAGCGATGAACTTCGACGACAACCGCAAGATCGGCACGCTGCTCCTGGGCCTGGGCTTTGCTTTCTTGTTCCTAGGAGTCATGCTTTTCTTCGACTCTGCGCTCCTCGCTATCGGTGATGTTCTATTCCTCTCGGGTCTCGCGCTCACGATCGGCCTGACACGAACAATCAAATTCTTCACGCGGCCGGAACGCTGGCGCGGCATTGTGTGTTTTCTGGGTGGCATCGTCCTCGTCATGGTTCGTTGGCCGATCATCGGTATGATTGTGCAATCGTTTGGGTTCTTGAACCTCTTTGGGTCGTTCTTCCCCGTGGCAGTGGCATTCCTACGTCAGACCCCCGTCATTGGCACCGTCCTGAACCTCCCTGTGATCAGCGACATTGTCGACAAACTCGCGGGCGCGCAGAAACGAGGATATCAAGTATAACACGCAATTGGTTCCTTGTTCCATTCCAGGATTACCACGCGTGTCACTACGACGCGTGGGTAGAGGCATCGAGCTGCGCCTTGCGCCACAGCTCGTGCTTGGCATGTAATGCCTGCACGTGCGACGCTGCTTCCGCCATGAAGGACTCTGTTTGCTGCTGGAGCTTCTGCCGCCGCTCACGCATACGCATCATGGACTGCTCCACGATTAGATTCTTCTGCTGCATCGATCGTCAGCCGCACGTTCAACTGTCCATCACTCGTACCTCATTCAGACTAGCATTGAGCTGCTTCATCCTGTCTGCGTGTCGGGCGCTCATCGCGTCCTTTTGCTCCTTGATCGCATCACGGGACGACGTGGTGGCGTCGAACGGCGATGGCTCTACACCGCCTCGAGTAAGTCGTCATTTCATCTTCACACGTACGGCTTTCGACGCTTTGGCGCAGGGCATCGCCATGGTACGTTGGGCTGTCAGCGCCGCTCGAATGCCGACGGAACTGGTCCACAATCTTTACACCACGTCTCGTCAATGCATGCGATTACATCCAGGCAGCCCATGGCCTGCACCAGATATCTCGACACTCTCAGACATCGAACACTTACTTGCAGCCGCGGCAACGCCTCAAATAGCGTCAATTGGTACTCGTGGTCTGCTTGCGCCCACGGGTTTCCTGCAAACCGAACGACTTCGAGCGACGGCGGGAGGTGCTCTGTCAGCACAACGTTGTGAGCGTCAACCCGATGATGCGATCGCACCGCCATGGCAAAGTTAGAAAGGCATGACCCAGCAATCACGCACCAACGTCGACACGGGCGATCTTGTTGTGGGAAAGGTCAAGAAACTTGAGCTAATAATGCATACCGACGCATCAGGGATCACCACAGGGCAGTCGGAGGTACCTTAGTCAAGTGCAGCACGTTCGTCACCTACTCCATGACCAGTCTGCCTGTGGTGGCTGCGCGTGTTAGTCGTACCTCAGTAATGTCGTTGTGCGAGAGCGCCAGGAACTCGAGGTGGACGTGGAAGTCGAGGTTCTCGATGCATTGAATTGCATTCTAGCCGTCCGACGCAACCGTTCCATGTGAACGACAATAGAGTTCCGATGAAAGGGCAATGTACGTGCTGCAGGTACAGGTCCCGAATATGCGAGAACACGTCCAGGTTCTCGATCTTGGAGATGCCCTGCCAGTCGAGGCGCAGCACCGTCTTGGCTAGCAACGATTCGACTCTACCGCCGCACGACATAGTGAGCGGTGACGATGGTCTCATGGTTGGCGTGTGTACTCTGCATCATCGTCGTCGACGGCAGTCGCATGAGCACTGGGCGGCAAACTCATACATTTGCGGATGAGCTGCATGTTGATTCTCACGGGTTGCTGCGGCAATGCCGCTGGCGCGGAATCATGGACTAGGTTTGCGATCTCTTCCTCCGTCAAGATGTCGTCCATGCTGTCGACCACGTAAAATGTGACCGTGGAATTCTCGCCTCCGCGACTGGTCAGGGTGTAACGTTCCTCGCTTTTGCGACGACCAACTCGCAAGTCCATGTGTGTGAATCCTTCATGAATCGACTTCACGCAGCCGTCGTTTGCTCCCTCGTGGAAGATCATGGACGTTTATCGGGTACTGATGTTCATCTCGTGGACCTACTGGCGCATCTTACCGCCCCAACCTCACCAAGTGCATCGTGTGCACGCATGGACGTCCTCGCTACAGCATTAGCCAGTCATCCTTCTCAAATGACACCGCTTTCACGCCTGGTTGCGCGGTCGATCTCGCCGGAAGAGCCGCTAGTGTCTTCCGGCGATCACGCCATCCGTGCCTGTGAGGACATTGCTCGAGAGGTACGTTGATCCTGTCTTTGTTCTGATTGGCTCGTATGAATCCATGGTGCCTTTTGATTGGTGAGAATTTGAGCAACACTTTGATTCGAAAGAAGCCCACGCGAGGCGGCCGAGATCCGCAGCGGCCGCGGTGACAACGATGCAGCGGCGGGCAAAGGATATTGAATCCCTTGATTATGGTGATATCGCTGCGTGAATGTACCCTCAGTTCAGGGAATACTTATAGCGAGTGTCTTCGATAGATCTCTTTGAGAGCGTCGTCAACAAGTCAGGCAAGTCTCCCACGCACTCGACAGCAGCGATTGATGCGCTCATGCGTATATGCGCAGGACTGGGGTACAAATACCGCGATGGACGAGAGAGGAGATTTTCTGTCTTCTTTCGATGGATGCTCACATGGTTCACGGGGTTCTTGACGGCCATGGCTGGTATATTCCTGCTCTTCTGCACGCAGAACATCTCGCACTTGAAGCGTCATGTCATGGAGCACTTCATCAACACGACAACATCTACTTCTTCACTTCCTTTCAGCGCATCGGACGGCATCAGAGACACGAACGTGCACCCACTCGTGTATGGCATACTCTTGGGCATCAACGTCGGGCTCGTCTTGATAGCGGCGGTCTTGACCATCTTCGTCGAGCCTGTCGCGGCTGGATCGGGTATATCCTCTCCACTCATCCGTCCATCTCATCCCTTACGAGTTGCAGGATGCCGTGATTCGACCAACGTCGATTTTAACCCGCGTCGTCGTAGGAATTTCCGAGATCAAGTCAATGCTGAATGGAATGAAGATCCCTCGCATGCTGCGCTTCCGCACGTTGTGCTGCAAACTGCTGGGTACGATTTGCTCTGTGGCGGGCGGTCTTCCCGTTGGGAAGGAAGGGCCAATGATCCACAGGTATCTGTCTTCCTGTCATGCTTCTCCTCGCCAAGCTCAACCCCACACAGCGGCGGCATCATCGCAGCGGGGCTATCCCAAGGAAAGTCGAATGCGCTGGGGTACGACACGAGGTGGGTCGGTTTCTATTCGCACACTCCCTGTCCATCGCCTTTCTCGCTTGGCAACTTCATGCGCGTTCCGCGATCGAATACTTGACCTCTGTGATTCGTTCGTAGCTTCACATACTTTGCTGGGTTTCGAAACGACCGCGAGAAGCGCGACTTTTTGTCGTGCGGAGCGGCAGCGGGGGTCGCCGCCGCGTTCGGCGCGCCCATCGGAGGCGTCTTATTTGTGCTGGAGGAAGGCGCGTCGTTCTGGAACCAAAACCTGACGTGGCGCACACTCTTTTGCGCCATGGTGTCGACGTTTACGCTGGCATTCTTCATTTCAGGCATGTCGGCCAGTGGATGGGGTACGCTCGGTGGCCAGGCAGGCACATTCACCCTTGGTCCGTTTACGCTATCGACGTATCAAGTATGGGAAATACCGATCTTCATCTGCATGGGCGCGGGCGGAGGCATCCAGGGAGCGCTCTTCAATGCCATCAACCTGCGTCTATCACGGTGTGTTTCCGTTGGTCTTGCGATCATCCATCGAGTGGTGTCGACAACGACGGTGTCACCGCACTCTCTGTGGACTTGGCTGCGGTGGCGTCTAGCAAAGCCTGCCTGCCTTACTGCCTGTCCATCTCTGTTCCTGTGTCGTCGGCGCGAGGAAAGATGTGTGTTGTGTTGATTTGGTATGTTGTGGCGTAGGTTTCGCGCGCGGTGGATTCAAACCAAAGCTGTGCTGCTCATGGAGGCAATCGTGATGGTGGTGGTTGTGACGACCGTGGCATTCTGGATGAGTGCTGCGTTCGGGTCATGCCATCCCCTGCCTCCCGTCAAGCACGTCGACATTGTAGTCGAAGGCGTCCTCATGGCGGACGTGACAAAGGAAGAGTCGTACCCGTATCGTGAAGAGATGCTGCAGTTTTCCTGCCCCGTGGGCCAGTACAACGACCTGGCAACGCTGCTGCTGTCCCCGGGGGAATCTGCAATCCGCCATCTCTTCCACGCCCCGCCCGAATCGTTTGACATGCAAATTCTGCTTGGTACGTACGTTGGGTTCTCGTGTCGTGGAGCTTGCGGCTCGATGGCCCGTGGTTTCGTTGCTCATGCGTCGTGGTAGTGTTTTGGCTCGCGACATTCTGCCTCGCGTGCTGGACGTATGGCCTGAAAGTGCCAAGTGGTCTCTTTATTCCCGCGCTCCTCATCGGCGCTGCCTACGGCCGCCTCTGGACGCGGCTCATCAACCACGTGACGGCTCATTTTCCCCATGCCAAGCTCACGGACGCTCGAATTTACGGGCTCATCGGGTCGGCCGCCATGCTTGGGGGCATTACGCGCATGACGATCTCGCTGACCGTGATTCTGTTGGAGTGCACAGGTACGTCAGGGCAAATGACGAGCGCGAGGGTCAACTCGACCCCTTTTGCATGGCATGCGGTGGTGCCACAATCCATCGCATGCAGGCACGCCGCGGTCTGCGATGGCATGACGTCGTTCTAGGCAACGTTGAATACGGGCTGCCACTGATTGTCACGCTGTTTTCGGCGCGGTGGGTCGGCAACTACTTTAACCACGGGATCTACGACATTCACATTCACTTGCGCCAACTTCCGTTTCTGGACTGGGACCCGCCCGTGGAAGGGTCGCGCATGCGGGTCAAGCACGTCATGACCCGGCATCCCAAGTGCCTCCGCACCGTCGAAAGAGCAGGTACACGCTGAAGATCGCACAAAACACACACCATCGACCGTCGTAGGCCTCATCTGGGACTACCTGAGCCTGACGACGCACAACGGGTTCCCTGTCGTGGTGGACGACCCGACGTTCGGGCCCAAGTTCTTTGCCGGGGTCATCCTGCGCAAGCAGCTGACTGTGCTGCTGGCACAAAAGGACTTTTCAGTGGCGAAACCACGGCCGTTTTCACGGCATCCTCCGCAAGACACGGAGAAGAGAGGCCGAGAGGAGCTGACGTGCCTGAGCTACCGCGACATGGAAGCTTCGTACCCCAACTACCCCGAGCCAGACGTCGCGTACACCCTCACGGATGCGTACGGACCCGACGTTTGAACTCGTTGACGACGTCCGATGCCTAGCGAGCGAGATTTCTGGGTCGACTTGACGCCGTACATGAACCAGACGCCGTTCGTGATACAAGAAGAAGCCCCCTTCACGCGCGCCTATCGGCTCTTTCGATCGTCGGGACTGCGCCACTTGGTCGTGGTGAATCGGCATATGAATGTCAAAGGTTTCATCACGCGGCGCGAACTCGAGGAGGACCATTGCGCGCGGTGCTGGCGACTCACCCGCGGCGACGGCGGCGGCGTCGACGACGAACACGTCCCAGACGCGTACAACTACTCGACGAAAGAAGACAGCAAACCGATGTGGGCAACGATGCCGCATTTGTTCAAACGCCACGTGGATCGCCACGACCAAGTGCGCCGCATGCTCCACATGTCCAAGGCGCAGCCGCTGCTCGGCGACGACATTCACGACAGTGTTGACGACGATGGCGGACGCAACCATGTCGGTCGTGACCAAAATCGTCGCCGGAATGAACTTGATCAAGATGACGACGATGTTCTCGTATAGGAGGAGCAAGAAAAAAATCGGGCGGACGTGTCGCGGGGTATATTTGCTATACATGAAACAGAAATCGGAGAAATCGTGAGCAAATGTCGTCATGCCGACGCGGCGACTCCATCACGTCGACGTCGGTGGGGTTGACGAGCAGGTCCCGCGACAGCATCGACGGTGGGGGCGACGTCGAGTCGGTGACGTTGACCATGGGCGCGTCGGCATCCATTTCCCATGCCAGGCAGCGCTTCACGCCGATCATGACACGTCCACCAAGGGTGGATCCCGACTCGATGAGAGCTTTCTCCGCTTGGAGCCGGGTTTGGTAGCGCAGGTACAGCCAGTTGCCCCGGCCATGACGATATTGCGCAACCTGCATCGAGGCATGAGCACGAGGCAGTAGAAAGCAAGTAGAAAAGTTGGTCGTACGTTCCCGATAGCTTGGAAATAGGATAGGACCACCTCCATGTCCTGCATGGGAAAGCCAAACACCGTGACCCAGTAGAGCTCGTCGTCGCCCCATTCTTGAGTGTGCAAGGTCGAAAACTGGAGGGATGACGGCGTGGACGTTGAAGAAGAAAGCGGCGTCGGTCTTGCATCGAGTTTTGACGACAACGACGCAAAGAGTGAATTCTACAGCGTGGTCGTGAGTCATGCCGTGTGCAAGGACACGAAGTGGGACCGACCGTAGGAATCGACGAAGTCGAGTCATTGCTCGTGGCCGAAGACACGGAAGAATTGTCGGCACCGCCTGCACGTTTGCGAAGGGATTGGTATTGACGGTCCAACCCGTTCGATTCCCATGGGTTTTGGTAATTTTGCTTTGGCAGGTTGGCGTACGACGACTTGGTTGGGCTGTTGCTGGCGCCTTCATCCTTTTTGTTTCTGACGGAAGGTCCTTCTGGGTTCAGGAAGAACATCGGCATGACGTCGGCATCTGTCCTACAGGATCGTCACGTCTAGCGTCGTCGAGCAGAGAGCGACGTACGTCGGCGCACTCATCACGGCAGTGCCACTAGCGCCAGCCGAAAATGGTCGAGTGAAAATGCCTATCAAATCCAATGCAATAAAGTCATTCGATTGTAGAGGTTTTGTTCTGTCAAAGACCCCAAGAAATTGGTCTTTTTGTCCCATTTGACATAGAATGGATGCAAACGTCAAAAAACATGCAAAAATTTGATAGAAAAACGTTTTCCCACATCAAAATCTTGGGAAACGCGACCAGACTTGCGAAAATGGGCGGCTTGACAACAGTTGTGGCGCTCGTGATCGCGATCGTTGCGCGCTCGGCGTACAAGTCGTACAACACGCCGCTTCGAACCATCTCGCCATACGAACGCTACTTCTCGGAAGACTACTACCAAGCGCGCCACTTGTTCCGCGAGTCTGCGCGATCCGCTCAAGCTGATCTGCACGTGATTCCGTATCCCGTGGACGGCATGTCGGATTTAAGCATCGACGTGGCAATCGTGCGAGGGTCGCCATCGTCGTTGGTTGTGCATCTGTCAGGCACGCATGGTGTGGAAGGGTTTGCGGGGAGTGCGATTCAATCGGCGTTTCTGTCGAACAAGACGCTGACCCAGTCGACTGCGTCCGCGCTCCGACCCACCATTGCGTTTGTGCATGCTGTGAATCCGTATGGCTTTGCAAAGGTGCACCGATTCGTTCCTCTATCACCTTAGCTCAAGGTATGGAATAGTTGCGTCGTTGCAACGAGCACAACGTGGATTTGAACCGCAACCACTTGACACCCGCCGAATTCGAAGCTGTCCGGGCGCGCGACCCGAACCACCTTGGGTATGTTGACTTATCCCCTGTGCTGAACCCGGTGGTTGCGGATGACTGGTCGTTCTGGACGAACTTTGCGCTGCACATCCTTCGCTTTGGGTACGAAGCAGGGAAGCGCACGACCGTGGCTGGCACGTACCACGACCCGCGCGGTCTCTTTTACGGCGGCACCGAGCTCGAACCTAGCCACGTACTTCTTCACGACTTCTTTTCCTCTCGTTTCGACGTGGACGGGCTCAAAAACGTTGTGCTGATTGATGTGCACACCGGACTCGGCGCGACTGGTGAAGATGCGTTAGACTTCAACCGGGCGGACGTCGGGCGGCGCATTTTCCCTGATCAAAGTGTGGCGAATGAAGGCAAGGAGGCATTCTCTGGTTATGATGGCGTCGTGGGCTGCGGTGTTCATGGATACGCGTCGACGTGGTTCACCAAGACTTCCCCCACCGTGCTCACGCTGCAGCAAGAGTTTGGGACTATCGCTGGTCTCAGTGTACTCCGCGCGCTGCGCCTCGAGAATGCACTATATCACCACGACCCAACTGCTCGCTTGGGTGCCGCTGCCCAAGTTCGCGATGCATTTTACCTCCACGAAGACCCCGAGTGGAAGGCAGACGTCGTCGTGCGAGGGACCAGCGCCCTGCATCGCATCGTGACGTACCTAGAGGCGGCAAAGCCCTTGGAGTAAGTTACTCTTCGTGGCCATGGTAGATTTCGAAAGGCGCGTTGAGATTTTTGTCGATTTTCATGTTGATTTTTCGCAAAACAGCAATTTCATCTCAATATATGGCATATATCGTAAAATAGTGTTTCCAAATTCGACTCGGGTTTGTGGAGCTTGTTTGACATCATGGGGAGCGACACGACGGTGGCGGCGGTCGTGAGCGCGATCGTTGCGCGCTCGGCGTACAAGTCGTACAACGCGCCGCTTCGAACCATCTCGCCATACGAACGCTACTTCTCGGAAGAC
>NW_008580161.1:596188-598919 GCF_000520115.1 Aphanomyces invadans
TTCTGTCGAACACGACGCTGACCCCAACCCCGTCGTCTGCGTCCGCGCTCCGACCCACCATGGACATAGCGTTCGACGAAATCAAGTGGTTAAAATCACAACCTCCGCGGCATCAACTATGTCTGCGCGGCACTGAAGCGACACCACCGGCTGCAGCACAACTTCATCGCAGCTCATGTTGAAATGTCGCTGGTGACCCATGCGGCCATTTTGGACGTGCACACGGGGCTGGGACCCCGCGGAGCCGACTCGGTCAAAGTCGGGACGAATCTGGCTCCCCTCTTTCCTGGTGCCGTCTTGGTATCGCATGGTCTTGACCGTAACGACAGCGCTTTGTCCTGCAACTGTCCTCAGTCTATATCGCAGCACGTCTACATCCGGTCGCGGCCATCTCGTCAAAGAAAGACATTCAAGAAGTCGGGACAGTACCATTGTTGGGACGTGCTACAAGCGATGCGAACGAACAATGCGTCACGATGCAACGAATCGCCACGTAGCGGCGACAAACTTGCGCGATGTGTTGTATCGGCGTGACGATGGGCAGTGGAAGGACAGCGCTGTGTCTGGAGGCGCGTCATTGTAGCTGCAGCGGCGCGTCGCTAGTGCAGATGTTCCTACCAAAGAACTCTCTCTTTGAAAGCAGGTAACATTCGGTTGGGACCACCGCATTCGATCACGGCGATTTCTGTCACCAGACTTGTTCTCACTGAAATGGCCGCCTTCGTGAACCGTCTGCCCAACCACGCAAGCGTTAGAGAGGCTCGGCGCCGGCCAGGTAAGACCAAAGCCAAATACGTTCCTGTTCGAGCAGCACGATAGTGCAAACCGAGGCGGCTCGCGGCTGTGACGCCATGCCACCTCTCGCCACCACTGGTCATGTCAAAATCATTGCGTCCATGAGCTAGTGGTGTACACTTCAATTTAAGTTAGGTTTGGTTCGCGGGGAGCGGTGTCTATGCGGGGATGGACAGCATCGCCGTGAGTTCGTTCAACCATGTCCAGTCGTCGTCTTTCAGCGTGTCGAATACGCTGCAGTCGCTGACCAACAACGTGTGGAGAACTCCATCCCAGAGCTCCGAGTCGGACGATGCGCTCGGTGGCGCAGGCTTTTGGGCTTGGTGCTGGTTGCAAAACCCGCCGACGCGAATGTGCTGGCTGCACCCTGGGGCTCGGCAGTACCGGCCTCCGCCGTGACTGACACACTTTTGCTGTGCGTGCGCCTGCTTCGTGCACCCCTCCGTCGTGCAGTACCGCTTGACGATGTGGCCTCCGTGTTTGGTGCACCAGTCGCCGCCGCGGACGTTCCCCCCGCACCCCTGGACCTGGCACGTTTTCTTGCCTCCGTGGCGAACGCACCGGTTGCGGGCGTACACCATGTTGGGGCAGTCTTGGACACAGCACTTGCTGCGACTTTTGTGAAACGCGCACTTGTCCGTGAACGAGAGGCGGACGTTGGGGCAGCCCTTGAACGCGCACGTGGTCATCATCTATCTTGTCGAGTGGATTTGAAAGTGCTGCTTCCTGTGTGGCTGGCGTGATTTTCGCCCCATGCTGCGTGTCCCGTCCCACTGCAGCTGCAGCGTGGTGGATGGGCCAAAATATTCAAAAATTCGGCGAGCAGTCTTTTTGGCGGCGCGGCGAATGGCCGGGGCGGGCGCTGGACACTTTGCCGAAAGTGCCCACGTTTAGAATGTCGAAGGCACTGATTTGCATGTGCATTCTCGCGTGGAGGGAAAGTCGCAAGGTTGTATTTACCATTCGCATTACGAGAGGGAGGGGCCAGATCGAACGGACTCGACTGGAAGCCGTCGTGGACGGCTGCCGAAGGCTCTCGAGATGTGCCCAAGCTGTTTCACATGTTTGGCAGCACGCCGGAAGTCCACTGCGGACGATGGAGACGGTCAACGGGGGAAGGGGGGCGGCGTTTTGACCCCCACACGCCCCCTCCCCACAACCACGCATACATCCAACTTGACGAACCTGCAGACGCGACAGCCCGGTCCAAGGACGTTTTCTGGAAGGTGCCGCCTCTCGACGGCCCAAGATGCGGAGAGGTTGACTTCGCACGCTGAAAGCGATCCTGTGTGCGCGTTATCACTTCTCTCACCCAACGGACGCGCCGGTCGGTGACCAACCGATCGCTCGCCATGATGGAAACCATTCCTCCTCTTGAATTTTGATGAAATCGCTTTGATTGGCTACCCTCGTTTTCGACATGGCCCAATTTTGGATGTGGAAACTCGTCCGACCAGCCGTCAACTTTCAGCGAGTGTTCATCACGGTCCTATCGAACGTGCGCTGAAAACGTTCCAGCTAGACATCGCGACTCCACGTTGTCAGGGGAAGCATAAGGGGGTGTTTGGTGGCTTGGTGCTGGTTGCAAATCCCGCCGACGCGAATGTGCTGGCTGCACCCCGCGGCTCGGCAGTACCGGCCTCCGCCGTGACTCACACACTTTTGCTGTGCGTGCGCCTGCTTCGTACACCCCTCCGTCGTGCAGTACCGCTTGACGGTGTGGCCTCCGTGTTTCGTGCACCAGTCGCCGCCGCGGACGTTCCCCCCGCACCTTTGGACCGGCACGTTTTCTTGCTTCCGTGGCGAGTGTACCTGTGGGGGGCGTACACCTTTTTGGGGTGGTCGGTGTTCACGACGTGAAGGTGAGTGAAGGTGAGAATAGGACGACGGCACCAGAGCTGCTCCGGGGTCTTGCAGACCTGAGATCGTCCAAGGA
>NW_008580161.1:599019-650914 GCF_000520115.1 Aphanomyces invadans
CAGTCGCCGCCGCGGACGTTCCCCCCGCACCTTTGGACCGGCACGTTTTCTTGCTTCCGTGGCGAGCGTACCTGTGGGGGGCGTACATCATGTTGGGGTAGTCGGTGTTCACGACGTGAAGGTGAGAATAGGACGACGGCACCAGAGCTGCTCCGGGGTCTTGCAGACCTGAGATCGTCCAAGGAAGTGCCACCACCTGGACGTGGTGGATGAGCAGCCCACTTTGTGGTTGACGAAATTAACGGCGAGAAAAATGTGAAATGTTTTGATTGGTCGAGGTTTTCTTCTACCTCGCTGTCGATTGGACAGAATTTCACGTCGACACGTATCCACAAACGGTGCAGGGAAAAGTCGCTGCCCCACGTCCGCCTGTCTTCGACAGCATCGCGCCGAGCAGCGCCAAGTCCAGTGTGCACATCAACCAGTACAACGTTGTTGAGCCCGTCCACATCGAAACGCGATGGAATGAGGGTCATGAAGGAGCTAGGTTCGAGCTCGGTGCCGCTGTAGAAGTGGCCGCACAGGTCGAGATACGCCACGGTTCAAACCGATAACGTTACCTTGAGGGCCATAGAGCGTGTTGAGAAGAGCAGAGTTTCATTTTTGGTAGGACGTTAAAGGTAAAACCAGACGTAGCCATCGATGGCATCCATACCCACGTTTCCAATCTGCATACATAAAGATGCCCTTCGTGGCACATACCCTTTCCATCGACTATTTCGTTATTGTCATTCGTGTGAACCGTGGCGCTCGACGTTGGTGTAGACAACGTCTAAGAAAAGTCACTGGGGCTCCGACACTTCCGGCGTTTGTTGCTTCGCAGCTGTAGCTAGACAAAGACGTCTGATCTAGTATGTCGCAGGGAATCCCCAGACTGTTTATTCCCTGCGCACGGACGAAGGCACACCGAGCGATGTTAACGTCGTACAGGCCGTCCGCGTCTCAATGACGAGCCATCATCGTCAACCAAAAAAAGTCTCTCGTCAGCACGCTGAAAGTGTCTGCCAATGACCGTCGAGATGCGAGGATGGAGCAACCAATCAATGAATTGCTGCGAATTTTTCGTCCTTTTGGTGGAAAATGCACTTTTCGTACAAGGTGGGACGTCGTCACGTCGGCTGGGAACGACGAAAACATGATACATTTTCAAATTTCATCATGTCTGCCTCCTCGAGTGTTCTCCACTGCGTGTTCAAGGGCTGCCCCAACGTCCGCCTCTCGTTCACGGACAAGTGCGCGTTTCACAAAAGTCGCAGCAAGTGCTGTGTCCAAGACTGCCCCAACATGGTGTACGCCCGCAACCGGTGCGTTCGCCACGGAGGCAAGAAAACGTGCCAGGTCCAGGGGTGCGGGGGGAACGTCCGCGGCGGCGACTGGTGCACCAAACACGGAGGCCACATCGTCAAGCGGTACTGCACGACGGAGGGGTGCACGAAGCAGGCGCACGCACAGCAAAAGTGTGTCAGTCACGGCGGAGGCCGGTACTGTCGAGCCCCGGGGTGCAGCCAGCACATTCGCGTCGGCGGGTTTTGCAACCAGCACCAACCGTCCAAGTCGCCCCCCTCTTCACCCACGAGCACGTCGACCTGCGTGTGGTGGGAGTCCGTCCTCCATGCATTGTACGTCAGCAGCGGCGCCGAAGACCTGGTCGATGACGACGATCTGACCTGGGTGGACGACTTTACAGCCATGTTCGTGTAAACCCACAATGCACCTAACTTATTGCATACAAGTCTGCGTTGGGGTCGTGCCAGCATTCCCTGAGGGCGCGCATGTATTAGTTTTTGAAAAAACACGCTGATTTCTCGAATTTTTTTCTACCCAACGACCCACACGACGCCTCATCAATTCGAAAAATGCTCGCTCCTCTCCGCGGCTGCTGCCACGACATTCGCCGGAACTTCTTTGTGAAGCCCACGAACACGATTTCCAACACTTAATCGACCACCCAAGCCATCCTTGGACGGACCAGTATATACACATCGGACGACGCCCGTTTTGAATTGGCTTGACTCTTCAAATCAAGGCGTGGCCACCACAATACGTCTTCACTGAACAACGATCGTGGAAGCGCCTCCTATTCAACCGTGCTGGTCGTGCCGTCGCATCAGATCTTTTCCTCCTACCAATACGACGGGTATTTTCAGCGTCATGACAAGTCGTTCATGTGGAAGTTGCCACGTCGGCCAGTTCTCGTTGCGTGATTCACAACGGGCTACTCTCAGGTCATTTTCTACGGCTGATGGCAGCCCCAAAGTTGTCACGGTCTCGTCATGGCCCAAGTCGAGTAAGGGCGAAGACATCGCCAATGCGATGTGCTTGCTGGTCACGTGCAGAGGGCGAAAAATCTCCAACAAAAATGCTCATTTCCCAGATTTTTTGGGGTCATTTTTTTTGTTTTTCAGCACTGAACTTCCATTCTTGATGGCACCGACGACCAGGCAGCGCGAAGATGCACACTGCATTCCGCAGGACACCACGGCACTCAAAGCCCCCTTCATCCCACACGCGATGGCCCACACGAACGAGGCCAGTGCGCTCGATTTGGCATGATCACTAGCCCTCTCCCAGCTGTAAAGACATGGAGTGGAATCCAATTGGACGTGTAACACGTCGATAGAATATAACGAATGCATGTAACTCTTGGTAGAGTTTCAAGCATTCAGGAAAAGTTTGGTGGCCATCGTGATGGAGCCGTCTCCGCGCGGAGAAGCCGTCCTTACAGAGACACCAGCAGACCAAGTGGGACCTGAGTGGACCCCTGCGCTCGGCGCTGCGTCACCCACGCTCATGTACGACCGCACTTCGGTGGAGAAGACGTGGAAGGTCAGTACGCCGTCGTCCTTGTCTCCTTCCCATTGCGGTGGATGGATCACTTCCCTGTGAACTAGACTCGAATCATGAGGCGAAACTTCATCATCGGGGCGTTTATCTTGGTCGTTGTCGCTGCCGTGTCGTCCGTGATCACGTTCACCTTGGTTGCGCCACGACCTTCCCTACCCGTCGGCTGCGACGCGTCCATGTTGCTCGGCACGGACGTCCAAGTTCCCGTCGCTGCGTTGAAGTATATGTGCACGGACAACCAGTGCGTCCAGCTCAACCTGACCAAAGACGAAAGAACCAAGGCCTCGACGACAACGGGGCCCGGCATTATCAGCCTGCGCGTGTGCGAAATGACGTGCGGCAACGGATCCATGCTTCCGATGCCGCAGTCGGTCGCGTTTTCGAACCCGACGACCGTTCCTGTCGACATCGAATCCTTCTCGCATTCGATTACTGGAAATATCGAGAACAACGACCTAGTCAAGGCCATGCAGGCTGCGTTTGCCAGCGCGTTGGCCATGAGGTCGCATTTAGCACTGGGCGGGACGTCCACATCGGGGAAGAGCGTCAAAATCGTGGCAACGATCCAATCGCCCATCACGAAATTGACTCTGGACACAGACGAAGCGTACGAGATGTCCATCGCCGACACGACCGTGACGATTCGAGCCGCCACAGTGTATGGTTACCGCCACGCGCTGGCGAGTCTGCTGCAGCTCGTAGACTGGTGCGACCTCACGCGCACGTTTCGGATGGTGGCGGCGGTATCTATCAAGGACAAACCAGCGTACAAACACCGCGGGATCATGGTCGACGTCGCGCGCAACTTCATCCCGATGCCGATCATCGAGCGCCTTGTGCGAACGATGGGGATGCACAAACTGAATGTGCTGCACTTGCACTTTACTGACTCGTCGTCGTTCCCACTGGAAATCAGAGGCGAGCCCCGGTTCAACCAGTACGGGTTGTATCAGAGCAACATGGTGTACACGCAGGCCCGTGTGAAGGACCTCGTGACTTTTGCCAAGGCCCACGGTGTCAAGGTCATTCCAGAGATCGACGCGCCGGCGCACGCAGGAGCAGGGTGGCAGTGGGGGCCTGAGTTCGGGCTTGGTGAGCTCACATTGTGCTGGGCGAACACTCCGTGGATGGCGCATTGCCTGGAGGCGCCGTGCGGTCAGCTCAACCCGCTCAACGACAACGTGTTCGACCTCCTGGACGTCGTGTGGAAGGAGATCGGGGCCATGTTCGACTCGGACGTGTTTCACTTGGGAGGCGATGAAGTATTCTTCGATTGCTGGATCGACTCGCCCGTGGTGGCGGAAAAAGTCCTCAACAAAACCAATCACGCCGAATACGTTGCGATTTGGGCCGGCTTCCAAGAACGCGTGCAAAACAAACTGTGGGCGCGCGACCCGTCCAAGAAAATCACGCTCTGGTCCAGCGACTTGACGTCGGCCCCCTACTTTTCGCAGCTCCCGACCGACAAGGTCACTGTGCAGACGTGGAACATGCTCTGGATGAACGAGCCGCGCCTGTTTACGGACGCCGGGTATCACTATATTGCATCGTTCCAGGAAGCGCATTACCTCGATTGCGGCCTGAATGGGGTCGCTCGCAAAGACAACGGGTGGTGCGCCCCGTACAAAACGTGGCAAACCATCTACGACCAGCCATTCAACCCGAACGTGACGGCTGAAAACAACCATCTTGTGTTGGGTGGCGAGCTCGTGCTGTGGACCGAAGTCACAGGCGCGTCCGCGCTGGAGGATAAGATTTGGCCGCGTGCGTCGGCGTTTGCCGAGCGGGCATGGACGAACCCGAGCTTAAACTGGTCCAACGCCATGGATCGCATGACGATCGCCGCGCATCGCGTCGTCGAAAGCGGTTCGGCTGCAGACATGCTCCAGCCGCTCTGGTGTCGACAGCATCCTGGCGAGTGCACACTACTGCTGAAGTAGTGGTGCCAAAGCAGTGACCTATATATGACGTACGTTAGGTACATAACCACTCTCGGGTAGTACAAATTGTAGCCGCAGATCGATATGCGTGACGAGAAAGATACCGTGGGGACGATGGAGAGGAGATCCGTCCACTGTGGACGGATCCACGCTGGTCGGATATCTCCGTGGTCGACGCGCAGCAGCCAGCGACGCGAGGTCGAAATGGCATGCTGACATACCCTCTGATGTCAGATGCGGAGGGAGCTCGGTGATGCTACAAACGTGACGGTTGGACTCGGCGCTCGTTGTGTCTGGTCGGTGGACTCGAGAGTCCATCGCACACTCCCCGCAGTCCAGTGGGAAAGGCACACGCTGTACGTACAGGGTAACAAGGACAAGTCGCACGAAGCGCCTCGTCGATCAGTCACGCGTGTGCTGCGAGTTGTAGCACTTGGTGGGTGGTCGGAGTGCGGGTCGGCCCACGGCGTGGTCGAGCTGACTTGTGCCTCGTTGAAAACTCCCATATGATTGGTTAAAAGGCATTAACATAATAGGATCGGATTGGTCATTCTATTCATATATATTGATTGGCTCTCGTTGTGAAGTCAACTTCTGATTGGCCATTGCTTTCTGCAATGTGCCTATCGGTCCAGTTGGGCACATGGCGGCGGGATGTAGGCGGGACAATGCAACTCCCCAGCCGCAGAGACGCAGAACGCGCCCCACGATGCCGGTGAAAGGCCACCGCACCTGCGTCCTGTACATCCGCTTGACACAGAGGCAGCGTCGCTCCCTGTAGGAAGGTCGTGGTTTGCCCACCAGGTCCGTCCCCTTCCCCAGGACAAAGATCCCACTGCTTCCAGCAACGAAACCCTACGTAGGCACAGCCCCCGCCATCTGCCGCAGCCAGTGGAGGCTTCAACGAACAAGTGTGCTGTGGTGGGGTTTCATAATGGGTCGTACTGAACCGTGCTGGTCCGAGGGCCAAACGTACCGCGCACGCACTGAGTTTATGCGTGCTGTTCGTCGACGTGCTGGTTGAGGCATGCACACACACACGGATGATTTTTTGCCCGGGTAAACACAGTCTCCCTGGGTGATTCAGAGTCAAAAGGCATAAATATATGAATGTTATGGAACCATAGCCAGTGGCTGGCTACGTGCCTATAAATACGCGACCACGGACCGTCGTCGCCACATACGTCTCTGTGATAGTGCTCTGTCTTGGCGTCTAGGCATGCACGCCCGAGACAGAGAACACGTCTTGGGCGCCGCTCATGAGGTCGCTGTCGAGCGCAAAGATGTCAAACAGGCTGGACGAGTTGGTCGCCAACGTCGGGTCGTGCAGCGTGAACAGGTCGAACGACGTGTCCTTGGGCGACTCGACGAATTCGTACGACGATGGCATCTTGGGGAGGAACTGCTGCATGGGAGGCATGACCATGGGGACAGCCGACATGGCCGGGAGAAGCCCCGCGTACGAGATGCCCATGAGGTCGGGGTGAAGCGTCCAGAGCACGTCTTGGGTCAACTGCAGCCACTTCGAGTACATGGACGCGTTCGACGCCGCGACGTCTGGCGAGACCGTGTCGATTTCGGGGAGGAGCGGAAGCGGCGCGAGTTCGAGTTCGGGCACTGGCGCCGTCGAGACACCGTCGAGGAAACTGGACGGGCTGTGAGCTTCCGACTTGACAGACGCCGTTGACGACGACGACGACGCGTCAGCATCGTATTTGCAGTTTTGGTTGTGCTTGTGACACAAGCCGCCTTCGCGCGCGTGATGCTGGCATCCGGGGGTGCGGCACAGGCGGCCCCCGCCATGGCGAACGCACAGCTGCTTGGCGTGCGCCTGTTTCGTGCACCCTTCAACGCTACAGAATCGCTTGACGACGATGCCGCCGTGTTGAATGCAGTAGTTGCCACCGCGAGCGTACGAGTCGCACCCGTCAAAGTGGCACTGCTTCTTGCCGCCGTGGCGGACGCACAAGTTGCGCGCGTACACTTGGTTGTTGCAGTCTTTGTACTTGCACTGGCGTCGGTTCTTGTGAAACGCGCACTTGACCGACCCTGGAATCGCATTGTTTGTGCAATCGTTGAACGTGCAGACAGCAGCCATGCCGAGGTGGGTCGTCTTCTTTCGTGGGCGAATGCAAATTGAAAAGTGCCCGATCCCTCGACCGCGTGCGGCTGCCAAGACAGTGGCACGACCTCGAGGCCCGTGTGCCCAGTCCAGTGGCGGCGGCTCGCCTTTCTCGGCACCACATTGCCATTTTGTGGACGCGTTTGATTGGCCACCACAAATTTCATCTGAGATTCGACCGGTTTCACCTTCTCGCCCGCGTCCATACAAATGCCAAGTCTATCGTCGACGGGCCGTTGGATCGTTCGACGAGTGGTCAGTCGCGCCGCCCTTCTCCACGCGCGTGAAAATCCATCACAACAATGGAAACCCCATGGACGGGTGGCCAGTCTATGAAGCCGCCCCCACTTTTGGATGGTGCGTGGAGGTGCGGGTTGTCCACGAACGGATGGTGGTCGATTGATCCCCCTCCGTCTGGAACACACCCTTGTTCTTGGCACGCAACATGTACTGGATTCCCTCGTCTTTTTCGAACCAAGACTCGCGCCTACTCCGCCGGGGTTTTCGGGCGAGGTATCCCTTTATCTTGAGGTTGCGAGCAAACGGGTGTGTGCTTCGTTGTTGCGCACGCCGCCGGAAAACCAACACGTGTCGGCGGCAAAGTATGAAACAGACCGACGGCACCAAGTGGTGTGCATACACACATGCCGACTCCACCCCGGCGGCGCTCTCTCGCTCGACGACTCCATGTCGACTGCAGCTATTTTGACCGATTCGTCTCTCGAACGACGTGTGACGCGTGTGGTATTCGATGCATTTTCAAAAGAGGTCAAAATACACGGACGACGAGTTGAAATTCGATCGGTGAACCCGGTGGTGCTCGAATATTCTCCACCCACCCAGGTCGGATCGGACCCAAAAGTTTGGCCTGTTCCTGTCAGGTGGGACGGCAACTAGCGCGGCGATGACGAGCTGCCGAAGCTAACGACCGAGCGGGGGGCACGTCACACGTAGTCACGTACAGTAGGCCATGACCACTTGATTTTTGTAATGGATCCACTTTTGGTGCGGATAAGCTTTCCACGTGCCACTGCACGACGGTGCAATGTCGAGCCCAATTTTTCGCGCTTCAAGTTGGGCTGGCGTGCGCGGCAGGAGGGGCTGTGATTTGGGGAGCTCGACGACGGTTAGAGATAGGCACTCGCCTCTTGGGGCGGGCGGGGGCAAAGCGCGTTGGAACGTTGGGTATGGATGGAGGCGAGATGTCGGGGGCGCGCGGCAAAGGGCGGGGGTGGGAGGACAAGCATTTCCTGGCTGCAACCCAATCTGAACAAATCTCTCGTGTGCCTTGATCCCTCGGGTTGCCAGAACCGTCGACGACAATGCAGCAAGTTGCAGGACTGTTCCTCGTACCCAGTGCCACCATCTACACGGACAAGCCCACGGTGCTCACCCGATCCCACGTCAAGACGAGTGGGCTGCATAACGTCAGGTGGACGACCACGATGGTGTGCAACGCCTCACACTATCCAGTAACATTCCCTCTCTTCACCGCGAACGAGGCGGCTCTGCCCTTGAGAACAATTCATGCAGGGGCCAGCATGGAAAGACGTTGGCTACACCGCATGGGACCCCCGACACCCCTCCCCCTTCAAACGACTCCAGTCTACGAGAATGCGTCCAGTGCGTCTGCTCGAGTCGACGTGGTCTAGCCCCGTGTCCACGAAATCGGACCACGAATGGGCCACAATGGAATGCTCTCCGTTGCCGACAGCCCCTGGCTCGCATCTGCCATGGCGCAATCTTATCGCGACGGACCGTTGACCGCCATTTCGCTCGTCGCCATGGCGGCGGCTATAATTAACGACGTGCCAGCCATAAGTAGCGATCGTCACGTCATTTGCATCTCTCATCACCCACCATGCAGTGTCTGGCCATCGCCATCGCGGCTGTGCTCGTGCCGCTTGTGTCTGGGCAATTCCTACGTCAAGGGAGCAAGCCGATCGAAGTTCAAGTGGGTGCGACGGGTGCCGGCGACATGGCCAACGTCGTGAGGTTTTACAGCCATCGGATCAAGCGCGCATAGGTGGCGCGCGCTACGTTAACACGTTCGCGTTTCGATGTGGTGTGAGATCGGCCGTCGAGGGTCGTCTGCAGTCGCAGGACAACCAACGAGCACTCGTCGGCTCGGCTGCACAATACGGTTGGCAGATGTGCCGACGTCACAACGACCAACAACATCTCGTACCCGTGCAGTGTAGCCATATCCTTTGGGCAGCACAGGAGAGAGAGCAAGGAGGCAGGCGGTTCCAGCCTCCTCCTGGGCAGTCATTGCGCTCCAGCACGGCATGACCAATGCTGCTTGTTGGAGTTGCCGAAAGCCTCTAGCTCGCGCTCCGATCTGCGTCATGCTACATGCACCAGGGGTTATCCAGTCTATTCTTCTTTCACACGGACGCCTCCTAACTCGACGTCGCCTGTGGCACACATTTGCAACATGAGCAGCCCATCGAATGGATGGTGCTGGTGGCAGGGATGCTCGTGGTGGCCGATTTTGTCGTGGTCGAGAACGTCGCCGGACGAGGCGTGGTTGCGGCAAAATCCCCCCGTCCGTGCATGGTATGAACACCCAGGGGACTGGCAGTAGCGCCCGCCGCCATGGCGGACGCAGCGCTGGTTCGAGTGGGCCTGTTTTTGGCAACCCTCGACGGTGCAAAACCGCTTGGGGACTTCGCCGCCATGTTTGAGACAAAATCGTTTTCCGCGGCGATGGGCGGTGCAATCTTCAAACTGGCAAAGGCGGCGGCCGCCGTGACGCACGCACAGATTCCGCGCCACGACTTGATTCGTGCAGTCTGGGAACGAGCAGTTGGTGCGATTCTTGTGGAACGAGCACTTGTCGGAACCGGCCACCGTCGGGTTTACGCACAGGTTGAATTTACACGTGGGCGACGACGCTTCAGGCTGCAGGAGCGATGTTGGCGTCGATGGAAGAATCACCTGTGGGTGCGCCGGTGGCTGGGCCATCGTCATCGCATGCACCAAGTTCGCCATGGACATGAGCGTTCGATCCGGCGGAAAAGACAATCCGTCCGACGGTGCATGTGGCGAAGGCGAAGGGGTCGTTGGCGCTGGCTGGATGGCGACGTTTGACGACGAAGGGGGCACAAGAGGTGGTGGCAAGTGAAGCGACATCATGGTGGCGGGCGGCGGGCGGGGCTTGAGTTCCACTTGAGGGCGGCGGATGTATGGAATCTCGGGTTTTTCTCGAGGCAGGTAATGCGTATTCACCATGAGCAAGGCGGTGGCGTTGGCGCCTTTCAAGGGAAGGATTTGTCGCGTGTCGTTGCCTCGATCTTCGCTATCTTCATCTGACGAGGATGAAAACTGGGACGGATTGTCGCGGGATGGAGCGACGGTGCCGTTGGTGGGGTGGGACCCTGCTGGTGTGGTCAATGGGGACCGATGCATGCGGCAAAATCCCCCCGAGCGCGCGTGAAACGAACAGCCGACCGCCTTGCAATATCGACCACCTCCATGCCGCACGCACTTTTGATTCGAGTGGGCTTGCTTGTTACACCCTTCGACGGAACAAAATCGTTTGGGGACGACGCCGCCGTGAGACAAGCAAAACTTGCGACCTCGCGTGTGCGCGGTGCATCCTTCGAACTGGCACACTTTCTTCCCGCCATGTCGAGCGCACAAACGTTGGGACACAACTTGGTTGTTGCAGTCGGTGAACGAACAGTGCGGTCGATTCTTATGGAACGAGCATTTGTCCGTACCAGGAACCGACGGCTTTTCGCACGAGTTGAACTTACATGTAGATGGAGAGAGCACGAACGGCACGGACTGTGGTGGGGATGAGGTCGTGGGCGAAGGCGGAGGCAAGAGGGACGTCTCGGGCGCGAGCATGAGAAGTGCTGATGCCGTCGCTCCGGCGATCGAGGCCAGCGTTCTGCCCGTTGTTGCAACGACGAACCAAATAACGAACGACAGTTGCCCGAACCAACGAACTACGTTTAAACACGTTAAGCCCATCGTACTTGCGTTTTATGCGGTGGAACCACACAATTCACTGTCATGGCTGCAATTACCTTGCGTTATTTCACCCATGAATACGTTTTAAACAATTGCGCGAAGTGCGTTATATTGTTTCGACTAACGAACGTCGTACATTCGTCGAGACGGGGGAATGATTTGCATAAATATTTGTTGCCGTTGTGTCCATAAATATTACTGTGTGATGGATTTTTCCAAATATTATATAATCTAACAAGCTTGCCACACGAAATGTGGCTCAAGCGAGCAGCACCTGAGCATTTGGTCGGAAACCCAAGAGATGGTTGCATGAGCCATGAACGACAAACGGTTTGATGGACACAGCGCATGGTCATCATGCGATCGCCACCGCAGCGTGAGTTGGGAGTTTACACTGCGTGAGGCGCCACGTGTCAAAAGTCGAGTAACAGGAGTGCCAAGATCTGTTCGACGTGTCTCGATTCCACTTGAGTGCTGTCTTCGATCATGGCTTCTTCCTGGGCACGATGCAGCGCGTCGAGGACAAAGAGACGCATGAGTTCCGCAGTCATTTTGAGGGCATCCGACTGTATCCTGGTGATGCTTCGCACATCCGACAAGATATCGTCAGCGCTGCTGTCGCCGTCATCTTTGCTCTCGTAGATTGCGTCTCTCTCTTGGTGTGCACTCTCCCAAACGTTGTGCACGATGCGCTCGATCAACTTGGGCTTGAATCCTGCCGCCGTCCTGCTGTGTTCATTCCCGGCAGCATCCATTTGGAAATGCGTGTACGGATAGCTCAAGAATATTATCCGTACAAGTTGAACCAAAATAGCGCAATATTCAAGAGTGTCGTGCAGCAGTTCCATGGGATCAAGCACGGCGCTGCTGTTGGAATGCAAGAAGGGGCTCGAGGCATCCCCCTTCGACTACAACCACATCTTAGCAGCAAGTGTTCTAGACGTGTGGCGTGGGCTGACTGCACATGTGGAGCGGCAACTCGCGCAGGAGAAAGGAATCGTCATCCCTGTATTTGGAAAATTTGCGTTCCTCAAAGGAACAGACGCGGCGACACCGATGTTTACCTTCACGGACAAGTTCATGAAGTCGTATCGGGTGACGTCCAAGCGGCCGTTGCCAGCTTTGACATGGCATTGTGGAGATGTCAACTATTCTATCGTGGCTGCGGACGGTGGAATGATGAAGGATCAAGCTCAACACACGGTCGAAGCGATTTTCAAACACGTTGGGGAGGTCGCTCAAGCAGGTGCTGCAGTTCGACACAGCCAACGACTTACTAAGCTTGGTGACTTCTAGGCACTCGGTCCTGTCGATTGAGTTTCGGTGCGGTCGGAAGCATCCTTGTCGAAGGCAAGTGCATCTCATTCCGCTACGATCCAGCTTTTCTCCATGCATTGCAGTGCAAAAACCCAAATAGCACTCCTGTTAAACGTACTCCGTCGCACATCGAAGCCCTCGAAGCATTGGCAGACATTACCCCGTCGCGGCAAGTGAAGCCATCGCGAACACCACATGAGGATATCGTGACGCTTAACAACTACATGACACCGCCATCATCTTCCGAGGCGAAAACCACTGGGACACCAGCGCACGTGACGTTGTCCATGTCAGCTGAGTGTGCTCCCGCCAAGAACACCAAACATCACGAAAGAAAACACACGAAGAAGGCTGCACCGTCGCCACAGCTCATGAAGTGTGCTTCTGACAGCGTTCTGGGTGTCGCCGCGTCGAATCAGCACAGCTCCGGCAACATTTTGCCGCGATTTCTAATCCCTGAAACCAGGACCAACCGCACGCAATCCACGAGTGAGCTCCAGCAACTCATTCTGGACAAGGCGTACGACCGTCACGAAGCGGCGCAAGCGCGCAATCGAGCGCTTGTGGAAGCCATGGATGCCGCATATGCCCAGCGCACCAAGGCCATTGAAATTCGGCATCTAAAAGATCGCGCGACAGTTGCACTGCAGCACCGCGACATGCATGATCACTTGCTGCAGCAGACTCTGGAGAAACAACAGCGAGCAACATTCGACCAGCAGCAACGAGCGGCAGTCGTCACAGAGGCCGTGACTATCCTTCCCCAAGTACGTTGCAAAGGTCCCGTAGTGGCTGCTTGGCTCATGTGAATATAGGCCAGGGTTCGGACAAGGGCGCAAGAAACAGCACACAAAGCAACACTGCGGAAGCAGTTGGACGCAGAAATCCACAAGAAGCGCGAACGGCACAACCATGCGCAGCACGTCCAGCGCGACGAGGAGGTGTACTTCATGCAGTGTGTTCAAAAACAGCATGAAAAGGAGCGCCAAGCCATGGCGCAGCAGAAACAGGCCGACAAGGAAGCCCTCATGCGCGAGTGGAGTCGCCAGAAGAAGAAAACGTAGCACATGCCAAAACGAGTGTTTGGGAATTACAGGTCGTCGTCGTCGTTTCCAAGCACTGCGGGGACAGGGGCTGGGACCTGAAACGAAGAAGGTGCCACTCGAAACATGGACTGCCCTGGCACTTGAAATGTTGCTGGGCGCATGGTGAAAGGATTGACGACTTGCGCAGGTTCATCTGCGTCGTCGTGAACATCCAGAACTGCGAAAACGTTCTTGGGTCGAGTTACGACGGGCTGGACACGAGGACCTGATGGTTCAACTGGAGCGTCCTTCGCCTACGCGTGTGTAAGTGTTAATGGAGTCGAGTGCGCGGTACCAGCAAGGGCTCGATGTAGGTTTGGAATCCAGACGGCTGCCGCGACGATCCAGTTGACGAAGGGAGTGTAAAGGTTGGCGGTGCAAGGACGAAGGATGGCATAGGTTTGGGCTGGGGTGGGTTTTTCAGTGACCGCATCCGCTCTTCAAACGAGCGCTGTTCCTGCAGTCTCTGTTGACGGACAGCTTCTTGCTCCTTGGTCAGTTGCTTCTTGGCTCCGCTCCCAGAGGGCTGCTGCTTTTTCGGTTGGTGCTGGGGTTGTCTAAAATGGTGAGGTGTTAAAAGCATCGCCCGTGGTGCGCGAAGAGAACTTGTGCTGTTTGCTCAGGGACGCGAACGGCTGGCCTTTCTTCGCCGCGGGTTTCGCGTGCACCTTCTTCTTGGCCACAGGCTTGGTATCTACCGTGGTCGCAGAGGTCACACTCCACTACAGCACGCATGAAGCACGACATACTCTGTTTGCCCTTGTGCTTGGAGCCACCGCCGGCTGCCATCGTCGTTCGGTTCGGTTGATTGGTTTCGGTGATTGGTGCAATTTACCGGATAACGTGGTATCCGTATAGAATCGTGATCGTCATCGCAAAGTTCACTTCATTCGAAGCGCCGTCGCCGCCAGACGTCCGGGTGGAGCGACAATGGTGGAGTGCTGCGTGCGAGACATGACTGCTCGTGAGAAATAGCTGCTAGATGCAGTGTGAATATATTTGTGTTACTCGACGCATGGTCCATGAATTGGAGGTCGCCCTAGACGAGCTCTCGGTAGTCTTGGTCAGCTTTCGCTTCGCCTTCCTTGATTTCACCGCGGAGTCTGTAAAACCACGACATAATGACGCCCTAAGTGAATCGCCGGGTGGTTAGGACATTCGGTCTGCTTTCCCATGGGAAAGAGCTGGTACCGTGTAGCCGAGGAGAGCCAATTCGACCACCAGGACAAAGATGAGGAGGCCAGGTGGCGTGAGACTGTCCTGTTTGATAATGACGAGTGCATGCTTCACAGAGAGCTCGGCGGCGATGATGCCAAACGCCACACCATGCAAAATGAAGCTCACAATGCTGCCATAGAACGCCTACAGCGACTCCACGTCGTCAGCGCCCATGTCGACGACTGCATTCAACGTACCAAATCAAACGTGAGGCCCATCGGTACGAGACCTTCGTTGCGGATGGAATAGTACCCGAGCGCCGTGACGAGAAGTGCAATGATGCTGTCCCACCAGACACGGTACCAAGTCGCGACAAAACTGATGGCAAACAGCGCAATCCCCCCGAGGAGTAGATTAGTCAGCGGCTTGCGCGTTGGGAACTCGGCGAGTCCGCCCTGGTGCTGCATTTCGGCAATCGCGCGATTCATCGTGGGCGATATTTGGAGTGGGTTCCAGTGTGGGGCTATTGCGACGGTTGCGACGAGGTGGTGGCGAAACCGCCCGTCAAGCGTCGTAGCGGTTTCACTTTTTCCACCCGCAAGTTTTGGAGCGTCGCAGCTTTTGTGCAGGAATGAGCGGCAACGTTGCGGCGAACGCTGTGGAGCAATGCAATGGATGCCAACTAGCCATCGACAAAGGAATCGGAGGACGCCACGTGAATGTGACCTGCGTGCGACCATTGACAGAATGCAACGCGGGATGTACATAGCGTGGCTGTCAGTGTTCTTCCAGCGGCCGTGGAATTGCCGAAGATCGTGCACTCGTCATACCAAGACATCGCATTTCCTCGAACGGCATGGAATCGTATATGGCCAACATTGGCTTAGGTTGTAGAGCCAATGTCGTCGATACGTGTACACCGCATTCACGCTGTTACGTTATCTCAGGTTCCATTGTTTGCCGGCCAAACAAGAGCAATGGCAGCCCGACGGCATCGTGTGATGGAGGATGGCGTGACTGTAGATCAAGGGTGTCCTTGATCGGATCCATTCCACCCAATGCAGCCATCACAATGTTTCAGCGTACACCAGCTGAGGAAGGCGTGTGGCCATTGCTCGATTCTACTGCTAGAGTTTGAGCTAGGCGGGTTGCATCGATATCGTGGCTTCGTCTGTGGCCCGTGTTGTGGAGGCCCGAGCGCCAAGCACCTGTGGTGGTGTGAGCGGCCCGCTCTCCACTTGAACTTGGGCAATGGTCAACTCCTGGGTGTGCCAAATGAGATTCAAGTTTGACAAGCAGCTTCATAATAAAAATACTTTACAAAACCCCTAGTATTTTTGAATTTTTGTTTTCTATTATGTGATGCAGTTCCATTGCAGTGAATAACAGGAGCAGTGGAAGGAAGCTGAACGCGCGCCATGAACCATGCAGGGGGCACAATGAACAGCGGAGCTGACAACGAGCCGATATGGGACGAAGACTTGACCGAATTGCTCAACTCTCCTGAGCAAGGGACTTCTCAATGGCACGTGGCATCTACGACGACCGGCGTGCCTGGCCCAACGAGATGCGACATTGGCCGACTCTCTAGCTTTGACTTGGCCGAGATACATCACAGTGACGTCGCGTCGACAACACAACTCGACATCAGCTACGAGCGAAAGAAATCCCGAGCCAAGATCACTCGAGTCGAAGTAAACAACGGCTTTGACGATCTGCTCCAGGTCTCCGTCCCGCCCCCAACGCGCCCGCACTCAAACAGACATGCTAGGTTCTCCGTCTTCCCAACAGCCGCAAGAACAGTCGTGCGAAAGTCATCCAGTATGCATGTGAACGTATTCGCGCACTTGAACAAGAAAACGAACGGCTCAAGCAACAACTGCCACTGCCAGGTGCGTTGCCACCTGCCACCGCTGGAGCGATGGTGTGGATTCCATGCACATCCATGCTCCTTCCGCAAATATCCCAACCCCAGCAAACTCGCGTGCTTCAAAAAGCCAAGCGCGCCAAGAAAACCATCAAGTCAGTGGCCGCTGCTCAGTCGGCAACACCATCCACCACTCCGTCCATGCTGCACGCCTTGGTTACGACATGCCCCCATGTGCTGCGATACCTGGATGCTGTGTCCCTCGCTCGCTTGATGCAAGTGTCGTCGGAATGGAATGCATACCTGGGCCACGTCAAGCAGGGGTACTTGTGGGGAGCGCTCGTGACTGCTCGATGGCGCATCGATGGCGCGGCCCTCACCACAGTCGAGCCGGGGCTGACTATGCGCGACAAGGTACGTCGTCGCCCTGTTTCCTGGATCGTGTGCTGCGTCTGTCTTCGTCAAATTGGCGTGTGGGGCATCTCCCTGACTGCGCTCGTTGTTCACAACTCTTGTGGCATGCGCTCTTTTCTTTCCATGAGAATTCCCTTTCTGTTCGCCGAAACTCCAGTTGCTGTGGTTGCTGACCAGCATTGTCTGTGTCAGTGGCTCCAACTGCACCACACCATGACGTTGCCACGACTCGTGTACGCGTTGAACGCATCACAATCGATGCCAGACTGCTCAGAGGTCGGGCCGACCAGTGCGGCAGGGTCGCAGCTGGGCATTGTTGCCAAAGGCCGCGCGCCCGGAGTCGACATGTGGGGCATTTTGGCCCGACGGTCCAATTCGCGCACGACCCGGTAAGATTCTAGCCGCATGTACACTCGCCTGTTCATTTGAGTTGTGTGTAGATCCGTGTGGCGAGACGGAGCAGTGTCAGTGATGCAAGTGGTCGAGGTCCATATCGTTGTCCAGAATACCCACGGCATTGCGCCGATGACAGTGACGTTGGTGGATGTGGCGCCGTTCAAGGTGCTGGATGCGTCGTACGGCACGTTGTTTGAGCCTCGGTGGATTGCACGGAATGGTGTGAAGATCGAGGTGGCAATGCCCGATCTCGTCTTGAAGCACTTGGACGTTGGCGTCTTGAGCGTTTATGTGTCGTGCCCCCACGTCGAATTCGAGCATGAGTTCCTGTCGCGGTGCGGTGCATTCGTTTGCGGCGCTCGGCGGATTGACATGAGGTCGTTGTAGGGCCCATTCCATACGGGTTGTCTGCGCCACACGTGGAGCTTTGTCCGTGCAACGCCTACGAGTGGTGGAAGCGCCTTTCGTACGAGGGGTGCCGCAGCACCCGTTGGTGCGAACGGCAGACAGAATGCACGACAAGTGACCTTAATAACTCTTTTATATCGACAGTACAGCCCGCTGGCACTTGGCTCTTTGCCTTTGAAGAACTCAAGTGTTGTTCGACCCATCGTATATGCCGATGGACGAAACCGAGTGGACCTGTGCGATGGTCAACTGCCCTCGCGGTTTGGTTTTCTGGTAGTCTATGGTGGGCCCGCCACCGCTATATGTTGCCTGGCTTGTGCCTGAAGTAGTGGCCCATGCCGAGGGAGAAGCAGTCGCGCTCGACCATTTGGTGGGGCGGCACGAACTACGTGGTCTCGTCATGCACGATATCGTTCACTGCGATGGAACGTACATGCGTGTCGTCGGAATCTTCGATCGATTTCCGTCGCCAATGCAAGGGGGCCGACGAGAGGATGGGAATGCCGCCGTGGGTGTACGAGGACTGGCGAAACGATGTCGGGATGTGAATCGATTCTGACACAGGCATGCTCTTGTGAGCACTCGAACGAATTGGCACGTGTACACAGACGAACCTGGATGATCCATGCCAAGGGGCACACCATCGTTGCTGTCGTGGTCAAAGTCAAGTTGGTGGTTCCGTCGACGCTGATGTGCTGTGGCGAAGTGAAATCCACTGGACGGAGCGGGCATCGAATGGCTCTGTTGTTTCCATTTGTGCTGCTTCGTCATGACTGTTCTTGACGATGACCTGTTCTCCACTGCCCATGATTCGACGCGCGGGAGGTGTTGTGCTTTCGTTCTCTCGCTCGGGCCAGCCCCCGGTCCACACTTGTTTGGCTTGCTGTGGCGGCTTCGTGCTTCCATCGAGGTCCCCTCGATTCCGTCAGGGTCGTCGCTGTCGTCGTCGTCACTATCACTGTCGCTACCTCCTGCGTTCGATCCAAACAGAATCTCGGACTCGTCCATGTCAAAGTCCGCGCCCTCGGACGCCATGGCGTTCCGCGTTACAATCGTTGATGCTGGTTGAGTTGACCGCAGGTCCTTCCACGCGACCTCATTGGTCCATGCAAGTTGAATTACCGTGGTTCGACTTGAAGCTCACACGGCGACTACATGCATCATATCCTACACTGGATACTACAGGAAACAAGTCGAACGGATGGTCGTCGTGGACGAGACCGGGGCTGGACGCACGTTAACGGCCCATATTTTGATCTTGTTTAAAGTATACCGAAATCCCATCGACATCGTAATCACCATGGAACGTCGCTGGTGGAGCGCCGTTATCACTCACACACCAAGTTTCCACATGCTGGACGTCTGTGGAGCTCATCGCACGCAGGCGGCTGTCACGCGTGAGCACCAAATTACATCTGAAAGCGTGCATCGCGCGACGTCCATTCATTCCTCGACGGTTCAGTACGAATATCACCTTGGGAGGTCGAAAACGAGTGGGGCATTTTCTTCTGGTTGCACGAAATGATAAATAAATTCGATTATTTAAAGAAAGTAGATAGTAATACATGAAGAATTCTGTTTCCCCGCCTTGAAACGGCCGGCTGCAAAGCCAGCGCGAATTCGGGCAGCCAATTCTCCGAGACGCCCGACATGAACGCCGTCCGCGACGTAATCTACGCCTTCAAGGCCAAGTGGTTTGATCAGCATGCGCAGTACGTGCAGCGTCTGCGTTCGTCTTTGCTTACGACGCTAACATATGCGATTCGATGTGTAGGATGCATCGCAACTTCAACGTCCGATACTTCCCCGACGGCAACCACGTCGAGATCCTCGACGTGAAGAGCAACAAATTGTTCTTGAAAAAGACTCAGTGCCCCGCTGGCGTGTCACTCCAGGACTTCTTCTTGGGCGGAAAGCTGCTCCTCTTTGGACGTCACTTCGAACTAACTGAATATTTGGACGCGTTCACAGCCACGCAGCTCAGCAAGCAAGCACAAAAGTCCATTCTCCTCTTCACGCACCTCGGCGCGACAGGGGCTGTACTCACGCAACTGCACCACAACCACTTTACACTGAGCTACCTGAAATTGTTTCTCCGTGGCAATGTCCCGACCATCGTTGTCGAAGTTGTGGGGGAGAGCGCCGTTGAACGACTGCCGTTGCTCGTGTCGTCGCTTCAGTCCCGTTTTGGCGGCAGCGAACCAGGGTTTGAAGTCGCCGCAACCGCTGCCGACGTCCAACGGTGCGATCATGTACCTGCTTCATAGCACGGTAATTTTGTTTTGATTTCAGGTTGCACGACCAATTCGTCGCCAAGGCGTGGTCTTCCCCCGCGACCTTCACCAACTGCACGTGCTGCGTCATTCAACCCCATGTGCTCAAGGAAGGGCAAACCGGGGCAGTAGTCGACGCAATTCTCGACAGCGGGTTGACCATCACGGCCATGGAACTGTTCAATCTCGACCGCACCTCCGCGTCGGAATTCCTCGAGGTACGTGATTGCGGCGTAGCCACGTCTGCTTGCTTCGTTCCTCGCAGCATTTCTCGAGTATTGAAGGATCACCCGTGTCGTTGCGGAGCAATGAAGCCCTTGACGGTTGCTGTAGCTATACGACGGAGTCGTCCCGCATTTCAACGAAGCGGTCGACCACTTGACGAGCGGCTCTTGCATTGCCCTGGAACTCATCGGCGACGGTGACGTGGTACGGCTGTGGTGTTGGTGACGTCGCTTGTTGTCGGCCAGAGTTGCTCCGATATCCCGAAACCTTCACGCGGTTGCTGTGCCTAGGTCCAGCGCTTTCGAGAAGCGGCGGGTCCATGGGATATTGACATGGCCAAAGAACTCAAACCCTCCACGATTCGCGCGCGGTTTGGCGCTGACAGGGTGCACAATGCCGTGCATTGCACCGACTTGTCCGAGGACGGCGCGTTGGAGTCGCAATACTTTTTTGACATTTTAGCCCGCAAGTAGAGGGATGATTTGTCGTAGAATCAAACTCTTGACGTTCTCGGGGGTGGTAAGGAAGGCCAGTGCTTCTGCTGGAGGCGAAAGGTTACGCACCACTCGCCACCGGTATGTGGTACACCGAGTGATCCAGAGCTTGCAAAACATAGCAATTCCCAGCCATGCGTTGCGTCCGCATGGCCGCGACGCCGACGAGTGGACCATTTTCACGATCGTTGGCGCATTCTCGTGGCAGATCTCATGCAATTCATCGAGACACGATGTTTATGAAGCGGGCGTTCTGAACGTGCTCGGATTTGTTATTTGTCTAGGGGAGTTTGGAGGCCGTGGCATCACTGTAATAGAGTTTCTCCAGACGTCCACTTCACGCGCTGGCCAGTCTCCCACACACCATGGCGTTGCTTGGCGTCAACGATCACGACGCCTTCGCCATGCTTGAGGCCTTCCTTCCACATTCCATCGTATATCTGCTCCCCATGTTACGCCACGATCGATGGCAACATCATGGTGCGTCCCTTTGTACCTCTGTTTTCGACGTGGCGCGTCCGCGGCCGTGGCGTAACCCGTGGACCCACATGCCGTCGTAAAAGCTTCCGTCCGCGTGCCGGACGTATCTGTATTTGTCTCATGAGACTTGCGGAAACAAACACGCGGTCGGATGTCGCGCGTACTTGCCAAGTCCACACATTCGGCCTTGTCGCCACTGCCCGTCGTACGAGTTGCCATTTTGCCACGTCATGACTCCCGCGCCGTCCTTGAGGCCGTTTGCAAACGATCCAACATACGTCCCTTGGGCTGTTTTGCGCTCGGTGCCTTGGCCATGCTTGGTGTCGTTCACATACTCGCCTTCATAGCTCCACACAATCCGCTGATCTTTTTCGCGGCACACTTCCTTGCCATGGCCATGGCGAAGGCTTCGGCGCCACTCGCCGTCATACACGATCGTTCCATGGAGATACGTATACACGCCACGACCGTGCCGGAAACCTTTGCTAAACTCGCCGACGTACGAGTCTCCGTTGGCAAACGTTAACGTGCCTACACTGGACAGCCATCAAGCCCACACATCCACCAAACTCACACTATCGCGACAAACAGGTGCTTGCGCACCGTGGCCAGACCGCAGACCGTGCTCTTCCTTGCCGTCGTACACCACATCCGCCGGCCGAGTCGGTGCCGCCACCATGTTGTGGGCGTTGCGAAACTGACGGTTCAATCGGAATTGCGATTGGTTGCATCCGAGGTCAGTCATGGGCGATCGACCCAATTGTCGCCTCGGCGAACTCGGGCGGCATTACGTCCTGCAAACGCACGTCCGCGTCGCCGTGGTCGCTCCTTTCCCTCCCTACGGCCCTACCGAACCATCGTTGTACGCAATCGAAACCGCGCAACCTCCCCATGCCCGAATGCCAGGGCTAACTAAAAGTGTACAGATCCATCGTCCCAAGTGCAGTTGCACCCACGTCAAACGAACCTAGAACTCCCACTGGACGTACCAAGTTGGATCATGGCGCTAGAAAAGGGTTTATTCAAGAGCACATGCACAGGACCGCCGCCACCACACGGCCCACCGCGCCCCTGTTGTCGTCATGAATGCCCTCTTGTTGTTTGTCCCCCACACGTGTGAAGGAATTGGGGGGGGCAATTCTTTTTGTCCAATGAACGAAACGGATGCTGTTGTTTTTTATCCAATCCAATCCGCGGATCCACAACGACCGATTGTGCGGTGGGGTTTCGAGTGTAACCGCCGCGTCGTTGTTCCAACATGAGTCTAGGGTGATAGTTCGAACACAAGCCCACGGTGGCCAGCCCCGTCGTCGACATGGATGTCCATCTGGAAGATGTTCCGCTCATCGTGATCTGGATGTCGACTTGGTACATGCCATGGCTCGTGTACTCGTCCGTATGGCCCCAACGTCGGAACCCGACCCTGTGCCACGCGCCTCCGATGCGCCTTGTCGTTCCGGCCACCGTGAGCCTGTCTGCAGCGTTTTCACGACCACTCTTGTCACTTTTGCATGCGCCGTGCTGGCTGCACCTCATGTGGGTGTTCGGAATGATTGCCACGAGGTATGACGGCTGTACTCGCTCCCTTGTCACGTTGGAATTGACCGAAGCCATTCCTTTGCCAGCGCGTGGGTGCTAGTTTTAGAAGGACGTTATGTCGTGACGGTGCATGCCACGACACTTTTGTATAGCTACACCAAGTGGAACCAACTGCACTTCAAGAAGATGTATCGATGTCGGCGGTGCCTGCATCCATCTGCACAGCGATGCCTCCTGCTTGTATTGCTGGTGATTCTCCTCGCCACTTCATGTTGCATTGGTGCCACGACCGAATCGTTCTTGGCGATGCGCACACTTCTTCTTTCATCGCCGCAGCCGACCGATCGAGTATGACTCCCTCGTTGTGTCGTCCGTCTTCACATGCTTCGTAGGCCGTGACTCTGGCCACGACATGGCCGTGGCTCGCCATGACCATGGTATCCTCAACATTACTCCATCAGTATCACAGCGCGGACTACTTTGAAATGTTTCGAAGGTTCATGGCGCGCGCGTACATTATGCTGGCACTGCTTGCAGTACACGTGGCTGTGGCTCACGCGACACCTTCGACGGACACTGCATGGCAATCCTTGCACGTTAGTGGTATCATCGAGACCCTCGTGGCCGAGACGAGTGCATACTTCCTTCTGCGCGCAACGTCCACATTGATTCGGTACGGCACAAGCAGCCGCCGCGTCCGTGCTGCCTTGACCACAACACTGCCGGCCAAATCGACGCGCCAACTGTCCAAGTCGATGGAAATGTTTGCAGCTTTTCTCGATTCGCCCGACGGATTCGAGGCGTTCCGATCGTACTGCTTCCTCGAGCTTCGACTTGAAGATGTGTTGGCATTCCAGCTCTGCCAAGAGTTTCGACGAGGCCAATCTCATTCGCTGTTTGCAGCGCAGCACGTGTACCAGCAGTGCGTGTCGGCCATGGGTCCACTGACCACTCCCGCAGCGGCAACTTGGCGCCGAGGCCTCCGGTCCAAACTGCACAAAATAACCCCGTTCGAGGTCGGGCCGACGATGTTCGACCCACTGGCTCACGATCTCGTGCACGATATGTACACGCAAGTGTTTCCTCGATTTTGCCGGCATCCATTTGGACGGAGCTGGAAATGGTTTGCCATGCGATCTGGAAGCTCGAAGAAGATCAAGCCCACAAGAGCCGACGACCGGATGAAGGCTCTGTCGACATACCTTGTGCGGCAGTCCATTGATGAGAGCAACGAGTCGACGACATCAGATACCAACGAGTCGTCGATTTGAATCCAGTCGCATCCAACTCGACTGTGCAGCGGCAGGGAGGCCGTCCATCGATACCCCCCACCATATTGGGAGGTGAACGATTCATTCAAACCAAACGCATTCGATCGCGATGGACGCTTTCTCGCTTGCCCGTCAGCGCCGCCAGACAAGGTGCGTAGGCCGTTACATGAAACCGCCAAAGGTCTTCCGACGGTTCGCGATGTAACTGGTCGTTTCGAATGCACGGTCAGCCGCGTTCAAGGAGGACGCGATCGCCACGGGCGAAATCGACGTCGGGGTGGACATGATGGCAGACCAGTTCAGTGAAACCCGTGTCGATGGGAGTGGAGTGGCGGTGTCGTTCGCAGGACCGAGCACACACAAGGTGTCGCCAAGCCAACGCGAAGCTGCTTTGCAGCTCCCACCGCACGTTTGCCGGTGCGTACGAAGCGGTGGAGCGGGGGTTCGATGTCGAATCGAGGAGGTCGCATGCCAGAGGAATACATGTGGAGGAGGCTCATCCGCGCCTCTGTGTATGCGTCAGACGATCCTTGGGCTCCCTGTCAAGCTCGTGGAGAGGTCATGCTCAGTCGGCCTACTGCCCACGCGACGAGTTATCGTTGTTGAAAAGTGATTACGTCGGACGTGTATGGGTCTGGTGTGTCATGTACGAAATCTATTTCTGGTACAGCTTGGCAACGTCTTCGAGCACGTCGCGGCATGGAATCACTGCTCGCAGCTTGATGCACATGAGAAATGCTCCAGCGAGCTTGCGATGGAGCGAGTACACTTCCCGGGGCGGCGGGGTCAGTCGGCCTACTCGATACAACGTTGTCAGCACTTGCACACTGACCCACGTGCCGTACCCGACATGAACATTTCCGTGTGCTTGGCCAGACGGCGGGTCAACTGACTACCATGGAAATCAAACGGTTCGTGGGACGCAAACGGCTCGCCAACGACCATGCCCGCGGCTTCGTGCGCGGCCAACATGTCCTTGGACTCGTCGCCTACATCACGGTCGTTGCGCTCGCCGATTCAACACTCGGGAAGCATCTACCTGTGAGAAAGCCCAGCTTCAACGACGCATCCATCATCGTCTTGCCGTCCAACTGGGCAGCACCCCACACAATGTCAAAGTATGTGTCGACAAACTCCTTGGGATATGCGCGCGCCGCGCCGAAATCGATCAGGCCGATCTTGCCGCTCTGCGGATCGTACAAAAAGTTGCTCCAGTTCGGGTCCGTTTGCATGAATCGCCACACAAACAGCTCGTGGATCGTGAGCTGGAGTAGTTGGCGGGCCACGTGGTTGCGAATCTGCCGTCCGAATGAGCATACCCATGGCGCAGTCGTCGCCGTCAAGCCACCCTACCTCTTGCGACAGCGGGGCTATTTTATCGAGCGGCACGCCTTCGATGAAGCTCGTGGTCAAGATGCGGTTCGTCGACAGGTTCGCATACACCTTGGGCACGACAAAGTGCCGCGACAACTCGTACGAATCCACCAACTCTTTAAAGATTGTTTGGTTCTCTGCTTCCTGGGCGTAGTTGCACTCGGCCGTGAGCTCCTCCTGGCCGACGCTGCAGGACAATAGGGTCAGTCGTCCAGCCAGAACATGCCAAAGTCGTACCGAATGATCTCGTCAATGTAAAGGCCCTTTGGAAACACGTTCATGTACGTGACAAGGCGCTTCAGGTTGAGCAAGTCGCTCGAGATGCTGTCGGCTACGCCAGGGTATTGCACCTTGACTGCGACCACGTCCCCGCTGATCAGGGTTGCTTTGTGGACCTACATACAAAGGGTTTCATGAAGGGAAGGCGGTGGCCAGTGGCGCTTGCCTGCCCGATGGACGCAGCCGCCAGTGGAACGTCGACAAATGACTCGAAGCGATCGCGCCAGTCGGGGCCCCACTCTTGCGTCAACTGAGCAATTAGTTGCGACTTGGGCATGATGTGGGCGCTATGTTGAAACTTCCATGAGGAAAAAGCGAATGGTAGGTGGCACGTTGGCTGGTCTCACTTTTGCCGGACACGGTCGAGGGCGGTGGCAAGCTGCGGCGATATCAAGTTCTCGTCTTGGATGCTCAGCATTTGCCCCAGCTTCAACGCTGCCTACAAAGTCGTCAGGTTTCTTGAGGAACGAATGGAGAGAGAGCTCCGATGGGATGCCGGTGTACCCCTCGCATGGTGCAGAGTGCATCGGCCAACCGTTCAGCGTTAGCATCCGACACAAACGCCTGGTGAATCGATTTCTTGTCGCTACTGCCTTGGTTTTGAATCACTGCAGTTGCGGTGCCCACGGCGAGGCGGGCAGCGAGCGCGCCAAACCCGACGATTCGAGCCAACGGCGACGACGGCACGTGCTTCTCTGTCCATTCCTTGGCTTCCGCAGACGGAAGCAGCGCCTCCAATTGCGTCGGTTGTGGTCGCGGTGGCGTGTACAACTGCACGGGGGCAGGCGTGGGAGGCGCGACAGGTGCGGCAGGAGTGACCTGGTGGGCATTCGCTTTAGTTACAGCTTCCGGCAAGCTTTCAATCGATTCACAAGGTGGCGCAAATGCAAAATCTTTTAAAGAACTCTCGTCCGCGCTGGTAGCATCTGTGGGCAGTTGATTCGCCTCGAAACCTGTTGCCGTTGGTCCCTGTGTTGCCGTCCCTGGTGCGGCCGACGGAATCGTGGTTAACAATTGCGGCGCCAGGGAGATCAATTCGGCGGCGTGGGTTAACGCACGCTTGGACTGCTCCTCGAGAGGCTTGGCATTCTTCGCCACTTGCTCTGCAACAAGGCCCACACCGCGCAGCACGCGGATCCAATCTTGCATGGAAGGAGGCAACTGCTTCGGCGACGTTCGCACCTGATATGGTCAGCCAATCCCACAGAGTGGTCGGATAAACTATTATCCGGAAAACCGTTACTCGACACCACAGAATACGACTCAACGGGAGCGCGCGGTGGCGACTACTGCCGGTGCTCGAGGTCACCGGGACTCAAAGTAGTTGCCGTTCAAAGCGGCGCTGTGCTTATGAACGACTAATGCGGCCGTCTCGGGTGGAGGGACGTGGAGTTTTCCCGTGTTTGCCGCGTCGATAGCAACAAACATGCGACTGACCAATTCGCGCAACCACGGTTTCCGCGGACGATTGTAGTGCGGCGGATCGTTTGCCCGCGCGACTTGGTCATCTTCGTCAAAGTTGTTATCGGTGCGAGTGGCATAGCATTGTACGAGCGTGCGCGCGAGCGTCGTGTTCTGGTGATCGCGATCAAACACGAACCTAGGTCGGTTCACATCAACCAAATGCGCTTCCAGTACAAGATGAAGTCGAACCAGCCGTTCATAAGCAGCCGAATGGACTGAGGGGGCAGAGGGTATTCGTTGTCTTCGACGATATTTCGCAGGACGACCACAACGCGGTCCCGCTTTCGCACTAGCCGAAGCAACACATTCAGATGAAGGGGTACATTGGTCGCAACGCCTTGGTCGAACTGCACGCGGCAGTAGCACGTGTTGTCGTCCAACCGCTCCAAGCTCTGCGTGACATCATTCCTCCACATGAGATCTCTCCAACCGCGAGCATGGATTGCCGAGTACCTGGACCGACCACTCGTCGTGCTTCATCGTGGACGTGAACGTTCCCCAAATGCAGCGGCTGAATGCTTCCAGCGGCATATCAACAAGACGGCACCGCACCAACTCGACGCCGTTGATGTCTGTTGTAAAGTAGCGGACTTGTGGGACATGGCGTTCGCGGCCGACACGGTCTCGAATGTGTCGGAGGGCTGTCTTGATGTCTCCCTCCAGGGCATCTGTGATGCATTGGTAGGCCTCGGCTCGGAATTGCACGTCAACCAGCGAGTGGGTGGGTGGCAACTGAGCAAACGCACACTTGGTCGGCGACGTGATTGCGTCCGAGAAAGATCGTACCGGGTCGCGCTGGCCTCTCGACGACGCGGACAGAGATTTCGCCTTGTGGTGAAGGAACGGTGGCGCGTGATGGAGTCCCGGCGGCAGTGGGCTCGAGTTGACGTCGTCGTCGTCCGTAGCATTCGTGGTACTCGAGTCTCGGCTCTTCCGACGGCCAACCTTGTTGCCCTTGACATGGATCAGCTTGACGGATTTCTTGGCTGTCGCCCAGTGCGACTGCGGTGTCGACGCGATGCTCGCGCCGTGGCCCATGTCGGCACACAATCCACCATCAGTGTACGGCGGTTACGCAAGACCGTTTCGAAACCGGTCGCCACTTGTGAGTGGTTTCAAATGTAGTGATGCAGGTGCGGCACATTTTTGTCGATGGCTCTTGCGGATGGAGGGTAGGCTTAATGGCACCCTTGTCTAAAAGCCATGCCCTGCCAAGTGCTGCGTGCGAATAGCGCAGCACTTGCTCGATTTTCACATGTAGAATGCTTGCCGACTCATGGAAACGTCATGGGGGGTGACAGTGGTGGCTGGAATGGTTGAGCAGCAAACGGGGCAATGGAAGGTGTGCAGCTTTCCCAAATGCCCTGGACAAACGGCCCCTATCTCATGTCTTCCGTCGCTACTGTGGTCAGGAATGTCACCAATATGTTGGTATGTTGGTACGGCACTCGCTCGATGGGAGCGTGAAACGGTTGCTGGTGTAGTTATTGTTAGCGCAGCATTTGGGATGGGCTGCTTTGCCTCCAAGTCGAGGCGGGTGGCGATTCCGCCGCCGATAACGCAACTTCCAAGCGAACCCGATCCACGTGCTGAAGAAGACTCGTCGCCAGTTGCAGATCGCAGTCCGTCTACAGCGACCATGAATTCGGCCTGTACACTAATCAAAAGCAACGTGATGTCGGCAATGCCACCTGAGTTAGCCAAGTCCATGTCGTTCGGGGGAATGTCCAGTCGAAGTGGCAGTCGTCACCGTGGCCAGCTCGCAAGCGTGCGAAGCCAATTGTCGATTCAACGAAGCTCCAGTGCTCGCAGTGCAAACTCGAATCGCAGCAATCGAAGCACCCACAGTTTGCGCGACAGTTGTGGCGTCTCGACGGGCTGCGACAGCATCAAGGACCTCAAGTTCGATGCAGTATGGGCATCCCTCGCTGCTAAACATTCCTGGATCATGCATGCACCGTTCCTGTAGATGCTCGAGCCGGACGCAGGGTCGAACCACACGCTCGTGGACAGCGCGTTCCGAGACAAAGGGTACCAATGGATCATCAACCAGGTTGAGCGCAAGACCACTGCCGCCCTCGACGTACACAAAAAGTACTTGGACGACGACGTGCAACATGACGTCAAGCTCTTCCATGGCGGGGACGTCGTCGATGCGGCGCGGAATCGCATCGTGCTGACCAACTTGGACGTGTTTGCCAATTGTTTGTGGGACACTCTGACCGAGTCGGCCGCCACCCCGATGTGGAGAATACAGGTGCGTCGTCGCCCAATTCGGCACGTTCTGGCCCAGATGATTGACTTGCGTTGAGTTCCCGCAGAGACTGGAAGAGGTCGACGCGGCCACGTGCTACACACAAGTGTCTGTGGTCGACGGCATCAGCCCTGGTCACCCCCTTGTCATGAATGTGCTCCTAAGGCTAGTGCGCGTTTCGGTGGATCGCCAAGTAATTGTCCTGCGCAGCATCGCTGAAGACGCCAAGTTCCCGCTCCCGCATCAGTCGATTGCGTTCAGTGTCAGTGGATGGTACAATAAAATCGACGCGGGGGCAGACGCGCATTGAGTGAGGTGCTGGCTGTCGTAGGATCGTGCTGGATCGCACGTTGACCCCAACGAAGAGGCGGCTCGGGTTTGAACAACGTCCAAGGCAATCCACCCACGCACGTAGTTTGTTTCGATGCCGCGCTTCCAGGGATCGCGCCGAGACACAAGCGCCCGACAAAGGTTTTGCCCCCATGCACGACGACGACCCCGATCAAGCCGCGGCCATTTTGGGCGACTGGCTCATGGATGCGATCGTACGCATCTTTCGCGCGATAGAGTCGAGTATGCTCCAGCGGCCCCCCGCCACCGATATAAAGCCAGCTAAACGATGACACGCCACTCTGCTGTCGTATTTGGGATGCCAATGGATCATGGCAAGACGGGACCTCCCGCATTCGAGTGCGCAGAATGCCTCGTGGCTCGATACGATGCATGCATCCATCCAACGCAATGGACACAACCTTGATGGAGCGGTCGTGGCGCTGGCCAACAACTCTTTCATTGATCGCTCGATGTCCATCACGCCCAAAAACGTTTTCTTTGATTGAAAACGCAGAATGTTGGTCGTCGACGCATCCCGAATGGCAGGGTTGTGGGCCGATTCGTGTAATGGAGCCGCCGCCATTCGCCCCCGCAACTCGGGCGGTGCTGCTGGGCTTTCTCGCCGCAGTACCGCTAGTGATGGTAAGCTACACCCGATTGTTGTGCTACTCCCATGACACGGCCGTAGTTGCTGGTGGCTCCGTGGACAGAGCTGCTTCCTTTGGGTGTGTTGTACACTCCTCCAGGCCTCGTTGCCGTCGCTGTGCTGCGCTACACTCACTCCAAGAACAAAACGAGCTGTACCAATCGTGTCGACATCGATGCACTCGTCCACTTGTTCCTCGCTGGTTGCTCGATTGGCGTGATCGTGGCCATGCTGATCGAAATGGTCTTAACTTTGGTGGCCCAGGGGTGTTTCCTAGTCGTGGACAACCGCGATGTCCTCGGGCAAATCGAGCGGTATCGTGCTGAGCACCCTGGGAACGGCACCTCTGCAGGAGATATTCTTGCGCACATCCGCGTCCGGCACTCGTTCAGCATCCTCCTCACGCTCTCTTTCATGGCGTTCATCGTAGCTGGTACCGTGGAAGAGTCTGTCAAGGCGTGGCTTGTGCTGCGTCGACCTTGCCGACCGTGCTGCTCGACGTACTGCGATCATCTCAGCCGCACGTCCGACGTGCCGATGGAGCCGTCGCTACAATCCCGTGATTCAGTCGTCCAGACGTCGCCACGTCAAGTGGTCCTGGGTTTCATCGTTGTCGGGTGTGGGTTTTCTACGATGGAAAACGCCTTGTACGCTTTCCTTGCCCCGTCACTCGCCATGCAACTCTGGACAGCCGCGATCCGAAGCGCTTTGGCCACCCCGCTGCACATGATCTGTGCCTCCCTCACGGGCATGCATCTCGTGCTGCAGCTTCGACAAAACCCACCGACCACACGCAGTCGGTGGGACGTCCTTCGCGCCATTGCCCCGGCCATGCTCCTTCACGGCGTCTACGATCTCCAAGCGTTTCTCTTTACATTTTGGCTCGAAGTTGACGATGGCAGTGTGATGTCACTCAGTGCATCGGTGCTGTGCCTTGTCGTCGGTGGCCTGTACTTGAACTACCTGCGAGGTCGCATTCAATGGGATGACGTGTACCATGCTGTCCCCAGTGTCGAGGACGCGGCGGACTTTCGTGCCTCGGCTACAACGCTCGTGTAGCTCTCAACGTCGTGTGCGTGAGTTGTGGGTAGGTAGATTAATATCTTAACGAGTCTGGAGCGGTATCTCGACTGGGAAAGATGAAGACGCTCATGTAGTTGCTGCTTTGGGTGGCCCGCCGCGGCCGCGACCTCGGCCTCGTCCGCCGCCTTTGCCCTTCCGCTGCTTCTTGTCTTGGTCGGGTTTCTTCAATGCTTGGACTTTTTTAAACAGCGGCGATTTCTGCAGCAGGTCGGGCAAGATGAACAATTTCACTTGGCTCCCGCGGATATACACTTGCTCCAAGCGGCTGATCTGGCCGTCCCGACCCGTCAATGTGACCTGTTTGAGCTGGCAATTCATGCTGTCTTCGCTCTCGACCAAGTGGCCTCTGTAAATCTCGCCGTTCTTCAGCTCCAACGTGATCGCATGCCCCTCACCTTCGTGCAGCAAGCTCAGCGGCACTCCCAGGGACTTGGACATGTCTTGTTGCTGCTGTGTGGTGAGCAAAATGCGCTTTTAGTACCTCCGAAACCAAATACTTTCGGCAATTTATATTTCTCCCCTGCACCACGCATATCCACTTCGAAAAATCCGAATACAGATTCATATCCGGAAGCTGTCGCACTTCAACATGACATTTGAACCGGGTGAGAAAAAACTTTCCAACCTGCTGAGAATTACATCGGGGCGACATGCGTGGAGACAGATCGCTCGGACGCAGACTCGGCATACCAGCCTAAACGGCGGGAACAAGGCCATCAGTGTCCCTCAACTCTTCTATTGACAACCGTGACCCTGTGGATCGCTACATGCACTGCAAGTCGTCTGGATCCCCCAAGGATGATGCACCAGGCACGCAATGACGCCAATGAAAAAATTCGTGGTCCAGAGAGAGGGCTGGCGGCAAGGATATGATCGACAGAATGAAGCACCAAACGCCCAACAACATGTCTGCCACACCGAGCACGTCATGGAAGCCCCTTTTGATATAGATGTTGACGACGGAAGCCTCGAATGGATGGACGACCGTTTCAATGCACGACGCGAATCAAAAGTTGCTATCCCGAATGGCTTTTTTGTTGTGATCGCGCAGCCTACTCTGTCGCCTTGGCCTTCTTGGCAGCTCGTGCCTCGCTCTCTTGTTCGTTCGGGGCCATGCCAAACACTTCGTTCAACTGCTGGCTCACACGAATAAAAGTCGTTCGCTACATCGCCACAAGGCCGTAAGGCTAGAATTGCGCTGACTCGGCCGAAGTCTCCAATGCCTCACCTTGCTCAGTTCCTTCAGCATGCTCGCGCCGACATACGTGCAAGTGGACCGCACGCCGCCCAAAATGTCCTTGATCGTGTTGTCCACAGGGCCTCGGTACGGCACCGTCACGCTCTTGCCTTCGCTCGATCGGTACTCGGCCACGCCGCCGGCATGCTTCTTCATCGCGGTCGCAGAGCTCATGCCGTAGAATCTCTTGAAAATCCGCCCATCGCTCGTCTCAATCACGTCGCCACCGCTTTCATCGTGGCCCGCGAGCATGCCCCCCAACATGACAAAATCCGCACTACGCGACCAACCACAACCACGTTGAGCTCTTGTATGCCCTTTCATTCACGACGAGGCAATGATAAAACTCCACAAGGTCAAGAGCCTTACCCAGCTCCAAATGCCTTCGCAACATCACCAGGGCAAGTACATCCGCCATCAGAAATGACGTGGCCGCGGAGTCCATGCGCGGCGTCGGCACACTCGAGCACAGCCGACAGCTGCGGATACCCCACGCCGGTCTGCTTGCGAGTGGTGCAGACTGAGCCTGGACCAATACCAATCTTGATGATGTCGGCGCCGCTGAGGACAAGTTCCTCGACCATTTCGCCCGTCACAACATTGCCAGCGATGATGGTATGCGTTGGATGATTGGCGCGAACAGAGCGCACGGCATCCACAAAGTGCTCGGAGTATCCGTTGGCTACGTCCAAGCACACAAATGCAATTGCATCATGCGCGTGCAAGACAGCCGAGACACGTTCCAAATCCGCCGCACTCGTGCCAGCGCTCACCGCCACGAAAGGGAGCACACTCGGATAGGTCTTTGCAAAGGCATGCCACTACAATCTCGTGAGTATGGATCCAGGGATATGAGAGCGCCATGTCGATTGGAGCTCTACCTCGTCCACGGTGTAATGTTTGTGGATGCACGTGATGCATTGATTCGCCGCGAGCACTCTTGCCATTTCAAACGTTCCGACTGTATCCATGTTGGCAGCAATCACGGGCTACGGCTGCACGTCAGTCGTGGAATGGCGCGGATGGACGTACCACACCAGTCCAAGTCCGCTTCGAGTTGCGAAAGGTGTACGTGCGGGAAACGTCGACTTGAGATCTGCTCTTGAGGGTGCTTCGCTTCGGCCGAATGAGCACATCCTTGAAGTCCAGCTTGGGTTCTGTCTCGATGCGCGGCATCAGTCCTTGTCTTGGCGAGGCAATATCGAGAAGTGAACAGGGCGTGGCGAGGTCGTGAAAGATCACCAAAGGAGGAGAAACCTGTCAAATTAAATTTCCAAGCCAAGCAACATTCAAGTACCTGTTAAAATACATAAAATGTAGCTTTCCCATAAAACGAATCCAACCCAATATATACTTCAAGTAATTATGCCTTCAACGTACCATAAGGATTTCAAGATTAAAGCAGCACTAGAAAATGTAAAAGTAAACCATCACATATATCGAATCGCCAAGATGCGGTTGTGACATTCGCACACAACCAGGACCGGTCGCTCGGCACTGCGGGCATGAAGAACGATTGCCGACGAAAGGGTCGGTGTACACGTGCAGCGAAGCGTGCTTCCTCTGTTCGTTCCTTTCAGATCGATGAAGGCGCGGCATATGGGAAACGCGGGCGCCCAGAGGATGCAGGTGAGCGTCGTCAAGAGTTCAACCTGTTTGTCTTGGTGTATGTGATGGAGTACATGCGTTCTGCTGGGAGCGATTCAGATCGCGCTTACGATGCGATCGATCATGCTCGAGGGGTTTGAAAGGCACATCATATAATGTCGAGTGCTGCTCTGTCAACGAAGACTAGCGCCTGCCTGGTTAATGGTCGTGGCCTTGACTCTTCAGGTCGTTCATGTTGGTCCCTTGAATCGCTTCGCCTGGGTCACAGACGGCGCTGTTAGGACGTCGAAGCATGGAAGGGACTCATACCAAAGAGCTTGAGGCTCGACAGCGACGAGATCTCACCACCGTGGTTCTCTTCGACGAACACCTACATGGAGAATGAGCCCCATTCGTACACTCCTTGCCGAGGCCAAACATGATGACGTGGCGATTGTACCGTCAAAGAGGTCACTCGTTGAAACTTGACAAACCGCAGCTCGACCGGTGTCCCGGTCTGCAACTGTTCCTGTGTCCACTCCAATTGTTGCGTTGGCTCGATGTCGGTCACGTCCGAGAAACCCTGCGCAAAGCCATCATCATGTTTCCAACGTGTCGTGGCGTACCAAGTTGTTGCGATTCACGAACAGCTTGACAACCGACGGCGCCGTATCTACATCGCGCATCATCACGTGAACCAAGGCAAGGGCTGGACATACCATCTTTCGGGGCTTTGAGGGAAATCGAATGAATCTTGACTGCTTCTTTGAATTCCAGGTGGATCAAGAGTTGCTCTAGGACAAAGAGCTCCGGTCACGCCAGCCATACTGGCGCCACTTGTCAAGACGCCGTACCGTCCGCTTCGCTCTTCAAGACGAGGGACTCATCCCCAATGAACAAGTTCCCGTGTCCAAAGCTCGGGTCTTCATTCAAGCAGTAGCAATTGGACTTGTTGTAGTGCTCCGACAGGTCCTCGAACTTGCGGCCGGCCATCGAATCTGTGATGAATGTGCGATGCCAAGTGATCTTCAAAGTATTATATTTCGGAGGAACGGGTTCTCTATCATTTTATCGTGTTCTTTCCCGAGTGAAACCGACAAAAAATCGGCACTTTTTGCGTCGGCGTCATGCGCTTCGAACCGACGACCTTCGACCTGGACGATGAGGAAGACGGCGAGCCTTCTCTGGTGGATGAGACAAAGCCATGGCTTGTGGGTGTACGTCTAGAGAAGCCAAGCCGTGACGACCACGTAGTGCAATGCGCGGGAATAGTCCAAGATGGCTCGCGGTGTACGCGAACGTATGTGCAAAAGAGGTCGGCAGCACTGACTGTGTCGTATTGCTTCAAGCACAGATACCAACAACGTACGTCTACGCATGGATACGCTCCACTTGCGCAGACAGACATCCAAGTCCAGAAAGGCTCAGCTACCTCTCGTTCGTCACGCCGCTGCGAATGCTTGCACTGGACATACCAATCCATGTGCGCCATGTTCTGCTTGTTCCTTGCCATAGGCTTGCTCTTCGCGAGCCTCGTCATGGAGATTCCACACTTTGGCCTTGCAAGCGCCTTCTTCTTTTGCGTTCCCATGGTGCTCCTGGCCAACTGCATGATTCGAATGATGTTAGTCGCGTGGCTGCCCGCACCGCGCACCATGCAGCGCCTCCGCGCTATCCAAACGGCCTAGTCTGCCGCGAGTACCAAACGTTGTCGTATTTAAACTTGAACAGCGTTATGCATTCGCTGTCATATCAAACGAGCAAATTTGTATCCAACCGCTGATGCAGCACACAGCGAGCAGGGCAATCAAGGCGACCAGGCAGCGATGTTATATGCCATTGCCGCCTTTTGAAGGCGGAATCGACTCGTGGTCGACCTTTTCATGCCTGGTTGGCTGGAGTGTGGCAATGCCGAGATCACGCTACCACAGGGCTGAGGTTGGGATCATCGCGCAAACGAGCAGTCGTAAGCCTTATGACGATCAGCGGAGTGACGCAGTTGCTCGATGTGGTGCCTCGAGCTTCATTCGGTTCCTGTCTTGAGGGAAAAATACACTAATTTCCCCCACCGATTCCTTCAGGCAAGGCTAAATTTAGCGCCGACAATCGTCGAGTCGTTTCGCGAGAGCCGCGCGGCACGGAGGCTCACGGCAATCGGGCATGGCAGAGTTCTATGCGTGCTGGGTCAACCGACTCAAGACGCTGGACCTTCTGGAAGCCTCCCTCGAGTACTCCCACTGCATTGTTTGGGGCGAAGGTGACGTTGCAACTGTGTAGGGCCTGCGCTGCCAACGCGTCCAAAGAGCTCCACGCTGCCATTTGCATCCAGCGGATATACAGAGGCCAGCGCGTGCGGTCAAACATTTCGCGATGCCGGTACGACAACAGCAGTGCCGTTTCTGCACACGAGCTCCATCGTCAATTCCCACTTCGTTGTAGGGACGCCGAAATCGTAGTCGCTCGTGTTTTCCGTGGCCATTTAGGTCGGCACAAGGCCCTGCGGGAGCGCCAGCGCCAACTGACTCTGGAAGCCCAAGCCCGAATGCACCACGTTGCACGGGTCATCCAGACGCGATACCGTGGATGGTCCAGTCGAAAGTTCAAGCTGAATTTTGCCACACGAAAGTTGTACCTGAAGGAACTTGAAGCAAAAGGCCAGGCCTTGCGCGAGACGTTGCGGCAGCGTTTGGATGCCCAGAGAAAGGTGCGCCTGCAAAGCAGCATCGGTGTCTGCATCATGGCACTGATCGAAATGGCCGACAGGCGGAGGCTGCTCGGGTGGACGCCGAATCGCGCGAAGAATTGGCTCACATCACACAAAACTTGCATCACTTAGTTGGCACGACCGTGACTCCTGGCATCTTTAGTTCGCCGTTCCTGCAGTCCAAGGTTTGGCACTTGAACGCATCATCACAAAGTTGAAATGGTTGTAGCCTACCGCGTTTGGAGTCCCGGTCGAAACCCACATCCGCACCAACACACTCAACTACCTCGCGACCGTGCCCAAGAAGCTCGTGCCCAAAGCACAACTCAAACCGAAGCCACCAACAGTTCGAACGTCGTTGCAAGCCACGTCGGTGTACCAAGCGGACAAGCTGCACAACGATCGTGAAAAGCGATATCAAAAAGCCAGCCAGATCACAGAAAACAACTTTGTCACGGTACGACGGAGCTTGGTCGTCCGTGGCATGACGTCGCTGGCAGGTTGTCAACCCAGCGTCGTCGTACACTTACGACAAGAGCGTGAACAACGGGATCGAATACTTGGATCCGCGGAAACACCCGTTCTGCCAACGAAGTGCGAACAAGTCCCCCGTCAAGTCGAGAGAGAGCATTGTCCTGCCGCCTGCGACAAGACCATCGGCCCAAGGCCACCCGCACGTGAAGAAAAAGACATCGCACAACAAGAGGACTGTCGTAGGATAGAGTATAAACCAGCCGCCGTCGTCGTCACCTGTCCAGTGTTCATGCATCGGCAAGGTTGGTGCTGCGGTTGCGTGTGGCGTGGGTGGTGTGGACTCGCCAGTTGCAATTTTAAACATTTCGTTCAAACGGATACAAAACACAAAGATGAATAGAAAAACGGATTAAAATTACGGCCACCACACACGACGAAAATTCAAACATCTCCCGGTCACGTGGCGGCAGAAGATGGCGACGCCGCCGTCGACATTCACCTGGCCCGTCGACTCTGACGGTCATGACACCAATCCACAGAAGCCACATGGCATGGAAGACGAAGCAGACGACTTGTCGGACTCGGAGGAATCTCCATTCAATGCCATGACGTTTCACGAAGGCGAGAGTGACAGCGACTACACATTATCCGATGCGTCGGACGCAGACAACAGCGACGACGACGACGTTGACGCTGAAGAAGATGCATCCCTTGTGCCTGATGAAGAAATCGACTTGCGTTTGTGGTCCAATGCAAAGGAGAAACAGCAATGGACGCTGCAGTACGAACGCACGAACGCAGAGTGGCAGCGCAAGTATGGCTGCCGCATCGACTCGGAAGCGCGGCCAGAAGTCAGCGCCAAGCTCCACCGCGAAAGAAGGTGGCGGCGAGTGCAACAAATCTTTGTCGTCCTGGCCGTTGTTGCGTATATCGGCCAATGGTGGGCGATTTGGAACAACTACGACGTGGACCGCATGACCGCGCCATTCCGTGTCGAGTGGTGGCGTGGTAAGTCGGCAATTCCAGTTGTACCAAATCATGCAACCGACCACGAACATCCCAACGCCGGCAAGTCACAGCTTGCCGACAACGACACTGCATACGAGGAGGACAGCGCCGATGCTTCCACCATACCCAGAGCACCCCAAGAAAGGTCAGACGATGGGCATGAGGGCGCAGAGAAGGCGACAGAGCCACCGGAAGCGAACCTTGCAGAAGTCGACTCGGCGACCGTCCTTCAACCTGAGCACATGCACAAATCCGACGACAACGTTGCCGGTCTCTATCCCACGATTGTGCATCCTGGCAGCGAGCCCAAAAACGATGCCGTTCTTGCCGCGCTATCGAATGAGGGCGACGAAACAGTCGCAGCGGAGCGAAAGAGCTCCTCTGATGTGGAGGGCGAGCTCGCTGTCCCTGAACAGGAGGACGAAGGCGATCGAAGCGGACGTTTGGAGATTATTGCAACGACCGACGACAGCGCGGCGGACGGGCATTATGGACAGCAAGGTCGGATGGAGGATGTGGTAGCTGCGCGAGACATGGTTGGCAGCGAAGCAGTTGAAGGCACTACATCCACCGAGATGGAGTCGACGGCTATTGTCGACACATCCGACCATCCCGCAGTTGTTGCCGAAAACAACTTACCTAACTCCGCGGACGAAGAAGTTGAGCACGACCAAGAACCCATTGAATGGCAGACAGACATCTCGGGGGCGGAGATGGACGAAGGGCTTGCGACGCTTGCCTCGGGCAATACCACGGCCCGCGAATTGGAACCCCCTGCTTTCACAGGACCTATCGAAGTCTCCATTGAGACGTCGGGTGTATACTCTGAACAATTCGGCGAACTGGACAGCTTCGCGATGACAGACCGAGGCGGCGGCGAGAGATCTGCGAACGAAGACGCCACCACAGTGGGCGAGGTGTACGTCGAAGAAAGTATCGAGCTTCTGAGCGTGGAAGATGAAGGACATGGCACGTCGTTGGCCTCTGACGCTAACTCCGAGTTCGACGCTGCTATGGCTGAAGAAGCCTTGGCCGAATGCGCAAGTCAAACAAAGGCGCTGGTTCGGGACAAATTTCCCACTGGGCACACTGCATCGGCGAAAATTGCCTGCGACCATGCAGTTGACGTGACAATCGCCGGGTCGTCATGGCATGTTGTAGCGTTGGTAGCCCGCGGCGACCTCAAGAGCTTCATGCGAGATTTTGGAGGTGCCATCGACGACTACAATGCCGCCATGGTGTCCGAGCACTATGGACGCAAAGACGTGATCCAACTGAAGTGGCAGTCAGTGCAGTGGATGCAGTGGTACTTCAAGGGGGCCGTGGACGAGCTGACTGCCGACTGCGAACGCGTCATGGCAAGGGAGGAATCGTTGTCTACGCTACAGCATGTGGCTCGGCAGTGGCTCGATGTGGTGCAGCTGCAAACGCCAGTCGACGCGGACAAGCTCAAGCGCCTCCTGTTCGACCTGTTTGTCGACTCGCGCAAGCTCACCATGACGGCAGTGCACTAGATGTTGCCGCATGCGCTGTTTAAAAACGACCCCTCGTGGACTCGTATTGCATGCAGCGAGGAAAGCCGTCGACCGCCTTGTGCTGCGCGAATATTGGAGAGCTCCCGCGTCTAGAGCTGGGAATGCATGCAGCCATTCCAATGCTGTGGCATAGTGAGCCGACTAGCACTCGACCAGGGGAGAGCTGGGATGTGTGTTCAATTTGTCTAGCACAGGATCAACTGCATGCACAAAGCCCGTGTCAGCAATCGCATCTAGGAAAGTCCAGGAGAGAGCTGCCACGTACCATTGGAACGTCGCGACGTTCAGGCTCGTTGGGGTCCGTCGAGATGCGTGCCATGGACCCTCACGACAGTCCTTGTGCTCATGTCACGGTTTTCATTACGATTGCTTTGTCGGGCTCGGCTCTGGCGGGACAAGATCGTCCTGGGTCGGAGCTGTCGGCGGCGGCACCACGACGGGGCCACCAGGGGTGAAAGGGGCGATCTTCTTTCGACTGTGCCCCGAATCTCGCGCCATGTTCATCAGAAACGGCAGGAACGAATCGGACTTTTTTAGCACGACGATGGAAGGACCTCGCGTGGCGCTGTCTCTTCTCTCGGCAACATGCCCATGGCGCAAAATTGCATTCAGGCTTCCCGAGCTGGACTGGCGTCGCTTAGCCATCGATTGCTTCAATATGTTGCCTAGGCCACAAGCATCAGTGTCGTGCGACGGCAAACGACGCGCGACGAACTTTTGGAAATGTGGGCGAAAAACAGGACCCGGTGCTCATCGGACGACAGCGTCTGGGTGTCGCGGATGTAGCCGACGTAGGCGAGTGTCAGGACGACGAAAACGCCGCCCACTACGAACGCAGTGCTGCCATCCATCGGCTGAAACACGAGCAGCGCCACGAGCTGGAGGGCCGACACCGCCATGGCGACGACAGCCCCAAACATCCCCAATGGACTCCGAAACGACCACGACAAGTGCTTGAACTTCGTGCGCACAAACATATAGTTCCACACTTGCGCAATGTTTGCCGAGAACCCAAACACCATGCAAATATTGTACAGACGGATGTTGGGGCAGTAGTGCCCAACGAAGCACAGTCCCAAACCGACACTCGACCCACCGAGCGCTGCCGTCGGAAACGTCTTGTGTGCGGGGTGCTGGTGCGCGAACTGGAGTGGCAGCAACTTGGACGCGGCCATGGACGCGAGCACGTTTGAGTACAAGAAGATGAAGCCATAGATGGTGGCAAATGTTGCGGGAAGGGACAGAACGGTCGCGACATACGGACCTGCGCCAAATGCAGCGACGAAGCCTCCGCGGATCACGATAAGGTCAGCTTGGAGAGAGTCGATGCCGGGGGGCATGCACACCGCAACCAAGTACACGCTGACAGCCGAGGCCACAAGGGTGAACACGCACGCAGTCTGGCCGGCTGGAATGATCCTCTTCGGCTCGTCGACCATGTTGGCGACTGTGTTGAGTGACTCGATCCCGACAAAGAACCATGCCGAGAGCGGAAGGTGCTCCATGAAGGCTCGCATGCCCCCTTTGAAGGAATGCTCTTCGCCGCCTCCGTACAGGTCGTAGCTAGCGTGAGGGAGCGACACGATAACGTACACAAGCACAATGCCGACGGATACCAGGGCTAACAACATGTTGCAGATCCAAAAACGCCGCTGGCTCCGTCGTTGCAAACCATGTACGACTGCGTATATGGTCACCCACGTGAGTGGTCGAACATACCAGAGCACGTCGTCTGGCGCTAGATCGACGAGCTCCAATACCATGTCGCCCAAAACGAGCACGGACGACGCGGTATAGAGGATGTACTGGAGCGCTTCGCAGCATCCGACCATGTACCCGCCAAAAAAGCCTAGCGAACACCGACTTAGACCATACGCGCCGCCCGCGAACGGCAGCCCGCTCACTGTTTCGGCAAGGCACAGGGCGAGGCAGATGTAGCTGGTCGCCGTCACCGCAATCGACACAAACATGCTCCACACGCCCGCTGCCAGGCCGACGTTCCACGAAAAGTACTGCCCGCCAATCACGATCGTAATGCCAAGGGCCCAAATATCAAAACGCGACGCTTTGTACTGCTTTGCGCTGGAAACCTCCACGTCATACGTGGCCATCGGACCAGGCGCGGCGCTGCAGGATCCACCGCCAGGGTAAGCACAGCCGTGGTTGGAAATGCGAAACGGTCGCCGTTTCAACATGTGTAACTGGTAGCAGCGTAATGGAATTTGATTACGAGGCAATCACGAACGCGCGTGTGTGCATGTCGGTGGACCATGGCAGCGGTGGTGAGAACGAGATGGTGGTGCGAAGATGAAGATGGAGAGCACGCTGGACCTCTCCATCTTTGACATCGCATTACCTTTACGACCCGACAAACGAATTCGGGTGAAAAAAGATGAAATTCGTCAGAATTTTCCACTTCGAGGGATTTTTTCAACATGGGATTTGTATAGTATATTGAAATACTTGTTAAAGTGCGGGGGGGAGTATTAGATGGTAGAGGTACCGTGAGATTGAATCAAAAGCAAATCCACGTATTTTGGGGAGGTGTAGGCGCCAAATGAGCTCGTCGAGGTAATGGTGGAAGGAATCGGGGTCGGTCGAGTGAATTCATGTGGGTGTGTATGTGTATGCAGTGAGGAAGATGTTCCGTTATCCCAGCTTCGTGCCGCGCAAGTGTCCAACCAACGGAGAGAAGTCAACGCGAAGCGGGAGGTGCAGGAACCGCCAAACGAAGCCAAACCTGCGACGACGACGCCCGGTCCAAAGCGCGTGATCGACGACAGTGACGACGAAATGCCGCTTCTTTCGATGAAGAAGGTGAAAGTAAAGAAGGAAGTGATGGACATAGACGACAAACCGATCAAGAAGAAGACCTCGTCGTCCTCCGTCAAGCGCGAACCCAAGTCCGAATCACCCGTGAAGCTCGAGAAGCGAACGTTGGCAACATCATCCAACCAGCGAAAGATCAAAAATATTGCGTACAAGCAACAAGAAGCGTCGGAAGCGCTGTACGATTCGTTGAAGGGCCGCTTGGTCCAGGAATTGCTCTGCAGGTACCCTATCGACTGGAGAACACCGACCTAGTGTTGATGTGCTTGAATTAGGTGGTGGTATGCGGTGGATTGGCCTCCAAAGGACACCAAGCTCGAAGAAACACCCGAACTCCAACCTTTGGATGGTTTTCCAGGCTCGTTCATTAGCGTCAAGGTCCGTTTGTCGACCTGTGGTTCGTCGCTCACAAGGAGCTCATCGTAGGGAGACAACATGGGATCGATCGTGGACAAGCGCAACTCGAGCGGCAAGCCGACATTTACCACGTTCTTTGCCATGCCATCCAAAGACGTGCAGGACTTGCTTGTGGTCGCATATGAAAACCAGATCAAGGTACTGATCAAACACGAAGGCGAGGATGCACCGCTGCTCAAGGACCTGAAACAAGCTCTCAAGAGTGCGCAGAACATCAACGCAGACAAGGCCGAGCGGGAAAGCTTCAAGGCGTTGAAGGGCTACGCCGAGTTGGCTGAACGGTTAAAGGAGTTGCGAGAGTGATGGGGCTCGAAGGCATTTCTCGTGATGCGTCGGTTGGAACGATGGCGTTCGCATTGGACTAATGACCAGCGTGAGTCCTTTTCGCCTCGACTATGCTCCAAAAAAATCGTCGTTGTGACGAGCTCCTCCTTTCCATGGCCCATCTCTCTCTCCATTGTCGCCCCTTGCGTACATGGTGCTCCGTGCTCTATCGGCATGCATGCATGTGCGTGCCCTTTACAGCCTCTCACACTCGTGACGATCCTGTACGAATTGCTGTGCCCCACCACACATCTTCGCACAGACATGGCGTTCGTATCGACATGCACCGTCAGGGATGCAATGGTCCGTCGCCGAAGCGGAGCAAGCACATCACGTCGTTGGAAGTGGAGGGGTGCCCGAGACAAAGGCAGGATGGATTCGCTCACGCCTTCGCGGGAGAGAGTCCCGAACGCTTCCAACGCAGGCAATCGTGCATGAATACAAGAAAAAGACACATTTCGTATTGCGTCGGTGACGTTACAGGCCCACGGCGCAACAGAGCAGGACGGATTCAAACGACTGCGGCAGGTTACACCTTGTGGTACGTCACTTCTGTGTCGACGGGCGTGCTCACGACCACGGCGACGGGAATGTCGCTGACAGGTTCTGCGGCTTTGGTCAGATCCACGGGTTCGTGCACCGAGTAGATCGTGATTCCGACGCATTCCAACCCCCACGCGAGCCAGTACAAGCCCGGGACCGTCCCATCAAACACCCACATCATGGTCAGCGCGCTGTACAAGTCGGACGTGAGGAGCGAGATGTTGAAGAGGAGCGACTCGGTGACACGGAGGAACACGGACACGGTCGCGTAAAAGATGAACATCGTGACAACGTAGCCGGCATTCCACCCGACGTTCTCGGCAGACCACTCGACATCCGACACTTTTGAGTACTCGCTGATGATGGCCATTTGAACCAACGACACGATCGTGGCTGTGACGCCCATCTTGCCGAGCACTTCGACGTTGGCGTCCATGCCCACGTTGTTGCGCTTCACCGCGTACTCCTGGAGCAAGTTGGACAGCGCGTACAGCCCCGCGGCCAAGAGCGACTTCAAGTTGCCCTTCATTTGGTTGGGGAATTCGCCGCCTTCGTTGTTGACGCAAAAGATGACAACGATGCCGCCGATGGCAAACACACACCCGACCACGTGAAACCAGTTGTATCGCTTCCCCATGAAGAAATAACTGAGGACGGTCACGACCGGGATCGTCATGTGCAGGATGAGGCCGAGGATCGCGTAGTTGACATCTTCCGAGAACGCCGACACAGCCCAGTAGTTGGCTTCGACGTCGATGAGCCCAAACACGAGCCAGAACCACCACGGCAAGTTTACCGACGCGCACCGGTGCACGTAAAAGTACGGGACGAACACGGCCGCGAGCAGCACGTACAAGAAGGTCGTGCTGAACGTGATCACGAGCGCATCGTTGCGCTGGAGCTTGTTGGTGAAGATGCTCGTGCACACGAGTAAGATCGAGATCACCTGGCCATACGTGAAGTTGACGACCTGGCGGCGCACAGTGTCCGAGACCCCCATCTGCGTTGGACGCGGCGAAATCGAATATGCGCATCGCTCCATCCACTGGCCACCGACCTTCCATGCCAAACCCCGCGAGCGACACATGGCATGGTCATCCGGATATCGCCCTAGCCCCCACATAAAGTTGAATCGGTCCAGCGGCACCGTGCTGGCCTTCGACCGCCAAGTTCACCTAAACATTTCCCCTGGCGCGCAAGGCGGCGGCTGCGGTGGTGGCGACAACGTAATGTAGTCGAGCTTGGTGCGATCTTTGCAAGGGTGGGTGTCCGCAGTAGCATCGCAGGTTCGAAAAAGGTCGAATCGGAAATTGCGATCCGACCGAGATAACCGCGTGGCTGCGCTGGCATCGTGTGGCCAAAGTGCAGGAACATCATGCATTGCAAAGGATGGACAGAGGACGGCGGCTCGCAAACGCGTCGAAGCAGCGTCTCGAGAGGTCGACGGCAGAGACCCGTCGCGAACGTCGGTTCAGAACACAACGTGGTGGTTGCGTGTGCGGACCTTTACGTTGGTGTAACAACACCTCTCGTACCGCAACTTAGCAGTTTAGTTTACATCAAGATTTGGTCCGCTTCATCGTGGGAAATGCCAGCGTTGAGCAGCTCATGCCTCGCTTTCGCTCGTGCGACTTTGAGGGCGAGCTCCGCCTCCTCTGCTTTGGCCACAAGAATGCGGTGGTGCACCTGGGCTTCTCGTTCAAGTCGCGCTTCTTTCCGCCGCTTGAGTTCCAGCCGAGCCCGTTCGATCTCGACCAAATCCTTGTCGCTTTCTTTTCGTTTCTTTGGCAGTTGTGGAGATGGCACACTAGCTGGACCGATGGCTTGGGCTGACGGGGCAAGTTGTTGCTTGGGGACCAATCCTGCGGCGGTGTACCCGTCGGGGTCGAATGTCGAGCTCTCTGGCGTCCGCGTCAGGATTTCACGCTTGGCGCGGTAGACTGTGCGCTGGAGTCGCTTCAAGTTCAGCGATGGCATTGCAGAGATGATCGCGTTCGCTGAGATCTTGGAGTTCGAGTGCACGACGGTTTGAAGCGCTTGCATCTGCGTGAGCTGTCGGCACGTTGGTTTCGCGACCGACATGCAGTCGACGGCATGGTTCAAGTCGCAGGATGAAATGTACCATGGCCGACCCTTGGACTCGTCGACAGGTTTCTTCTGCTGGTACATTTGGACAAAGAACGAGCACGGCGTCCACGAGCAAATGAGCCGCTTGTGGCCCCCGCCACTCTTCGACATGACCTTCACCTGCTTATTGGTCTGGAAGGCATAGTCCTGGACGTAATGCAGCGCTTCCTTCGAACCACCGAACACCATGCCGACCTCGAGCAGCGGTAACTCGTTCATCGGCGGGATGGCACCGTCCGATTGTGTCACGTGGGCGGCCTTTGTCAAACCACGACGATGGGCCAACTGACAACTGGAGCCAAAATAATATCGGAATATATATTACGATGGCGCCGCGTGAACTTTACATAGAATTTAGACACTGGTGACCCTGTCATATAGACAGGACAAGACAAGTTGTGGTAAAATAAAATATTTTAAAATATACGCATTAAAATACTTTTCCATTCGTGCTCATGACATTCCAGTTCGAATGCCGACGCCGCACCTCCTGACCGAGTCGAGCGAGGTCAGCACCTCGTGGCGACAAAGGTCGGCTTATCGTGCAAGCTGTTGTCAAACACAACGAACCCGGGGGGTATCCGCGGCACAGGCGCGTCCTTGACGGTGTACAACGTGTCAAAGTCGATCAGGTAGAGCCCGAGGAGGTTGACCATCCCGACGCCACTCAAGTACGACGCGGTTTTGGACAAGCTAAACATGAGCAGGAGGGTCGTCTTGTCAAGGACGTCAAAATCAAAGAGCGGCTCGAACACCAGGTACGGCGTGTTGAGCACTAGCAGTACTAGCACAAACACGCGGCTGGTTTTCCAACGCCGCGCATGGGTTTGGTTTTGTGTGTGGCGTCGCTCGGTTCGAAGCGAAAACACGGCACCGACTACCACGATGTACAATACTGCCGCCCATCGAATGCTGTAGACGGCCCAGAACGAATACTCCATCAAGTCAAGCGTCGGGGGCGGCTTCCACGGCGTGCGCTGCGGCACTTTCGTTCCATTCTCGGTCCAACGAAGTCCATCCGCAGTTGTGTTTTGTCGTCGCCATCCATCCTTGTACTTGGGCGGGTTCTGCACGTCCACGACGACCAGGGACACGGCATGGGCAACACAAACGGCAAGGACGACGATGTGATACCGAAGCAGGACGAAGCGGGCATGTTGCCGCCGCCTCCACACCCATCGCTGGAACTCGTACGTGGCAAACATGCACCAGAGCGACGTCGCGTTGAAGAAGAGCTCCGACACCATCGTGGCATACATGATCGATTGGCGGCCGATCCACAAGTCCGAGTACGTGTCGACCAAGAGAACGAGCACGAGCTTCGCCATGGACCACAAACCCAGACAGAGAAACATCATGAAGAGCGTGCCGTGGTTGGGACTCTTTCGCACGGTCGCCCACCGAAACACCGTCGCACACGCCGTGAGGGTCATGCTCACGGACAAACAGAGCACCATGCAGTCAGCGAAGAGCATGGCGGGGTGCGTATTCTGGTTCTCGTAGTGCCGCATCCTCGTCAGGGACGAAATCATCGTTTTGTTGGACGTCCACGACGACCCATTCTGCTTCCACTTTTGCCAGTCGACGCGGTCGGCTGTAGCCATGGAGCGTAATTTGAAATTGGCAACAACACCCAGGGCAGAGATAGCTCGGCCAGCGCGTGCTGATGGATGCTGCGATGGGCGACAGTGGTCACATAGCGCTGCAACGCTCCGGCTGTGTCGACAGCCACCCGTCCGGGCGACCCCGCGCCGGTTAGTAGCATGGGACAGTTGGATGTTCAGGGCATTACATAAATGAATTACTTAAATAAACAATTCATTTTCCATGGACGCGGCGTGGTCGATGCTTCGCCCCGTCAAGCATCCACGTATCGACGGACCAAATCGAGTCGAACCGACCTACGTCGGCTCTGTACCAATGCCCATGCCAGCAGCATGGATTCTCCGCTGCCTGCAACTGGTGGTTGCTGCTCAGTTCAAGAAAATTATCATCTATTCAAGTGAAATAGATAAACATGACCTCTATCATTGCGTTATCAGGATGCGGCGCCGCGAAACCATCCGCCGCTCAAGAAGAATGGCCTCTCCGGACCTTCGCCAACTCAGCACATTGTGCGGCGGCGAGGCGAGCAGGAGCATCGCCTTGTGAAGGAGCCAGCTTCCATTGAGAGCAGCCACATGCAGCGCAAAAGGGCTGCACGCGCGACGTTGTCGCTTCAATGCGGTGGATCCATTCGAAGTTGAAGTTACCTTGGACAACGGAGGAACATGGGTCGTCCATCGCGACATCCCTTTCAACGGACGTGTCGCGATGTGTGCTCCATCGGCTTTGCGTGCCTGATAAAGGCAGGTACTCACGCCAAGTCACCCTTTCATGGCGTGTGAACCCGAAACAACGACGCCACGATTGTCTCCGCGCTGAAGACTGCATTGACCCCAGTCCGCTCCGTTGGCTGCCGTACTGAAGCAACTCTCGCTCACCCACGAAATCCAAATTCCTGGGTTGAGTTGTCGCAGAACGTCGGCGGCATACTCTCGCGCTGCGTGTAAACGAAGTCCAACACGTGAGAGCTTTCCCACGACAGCACGTTCGATGGAGGACGACGATGGAGCTGCGTTCGGTAGAGAGATTTTCATTCAAGAGGATTCACCGCCTGGGATGGACGAGCGTGGCGGGGATGTAGTAGCTGTTGCTCTCAAACACGAGAAATGCCGACGGCGACGGCATCGACGGCGGGTCCTTGACTACATACAGGACATCGAAGTCGACAAGGTAGAGCCCCAGAAGATTGACCATCCCGACGCCGCTGCAGTACGTGGCGAACTTGGACACGCTGTAGAGGAGCAGCATTTCCGTCTTGTTGAGAATGCCAAAGTCGAACAGTGGCTCGACGACCAAGTACGGCACGTTGAGCGCGACCAGCAACAGGACAAAGACGTGCACAGACTGGGTTCGGTTCAGCCCCCTTGCCTTGGGCGAACATGCAAGGACGATGCCGAGCACGACTGGATACAGCACGGCAACCCACCGAACGCAAAAGATGGTCCAGAATATGTTTTCCATGAGAAGTTGCGCTGGTGGTGGCGGTAGTTTGCCAGGGCCTCCAAGTCCCGGAGGACTGCCACCCGCCACGCCAAGAGGTCGAATTGCCGGCGGTGGCGGAGGGACCCAAAGCACGTCGACAGTCGTAACCGCGACGACCTGAGCAACGCAACAAGCTTGCACGAAGAGATGGTACCATCTCAATGTCTTGCGTTCGTGGACGAGTCGGGGCCGCCACACCCACCGCTGAAACTCGTACGTGGCCAAGATGCACCACAGCGACGTCGCGTTGAAGAACATGTCAGTCACGAGCGTCGTGTACAAGATGACCTTGACCCCTAATGGAGGTGGAGGTGGTGTAAAGCCTGGGGGAGGCGGGCCTATCGGCGGCTTCGGAGGCCCAGGATCAATTCCAGTATAGATCAGGACAATGCGCACCAACGTGCTCAACGACCACAGACCGAGTGACAGGAACACCATGAACATCGTGGAGTGGGTCGCATGTTTCCGCACAGACTTCCATTTGAATACTGTGGCGCACGCAGTGAGGGTCATGCTCGCGGACAAGGCCAATGCAATGCTGTCGAAGAAGAGCATCGCGCGCGCCTCGTTCTGGTTTTCGTAGTGCCGCAAACTCGCAAACGTCGACACGTTGCCAGGACCAGGAGGGCCACGCAGCGTTGTTGGAATAGGGGTCGCCATGATGGTCGGGGTCACTCCAACGTGGGCTTGCGCTGAGGACGGCTTCGAATTGTGAGCGTGCGTCCCATGTTGAGTTGAAAGTTCGCGCGGACTTCTTCGAGATACTTACACAGATCGTGAACCTCTACAACCCAGGCGAAAGTACTGTTCGATGCTCTGTCATTTTTTCATTATTTTCAACACTTTTGTCAAAATATACCCTAGAATTGCACAATTTTTTACCAATGTGCGTGGCGTTGTTGTGTAGTTTAACGAATGCGTCATGTACACATGAACTGATCCGAAAGGTGCCCAATCACAAAGCGATGCTGGGGAAAAGGTCCAGTAGTGCACTGGACCAAAGTAGTTCGTTTGAAAGGGTGCTTGTCGGAGCTCTGCGACACCTTGAAAAGAACTGCTAGGCTGTTCCCTTTTAAATGGAAAAGCCAGTTCAGTCGAAGGCGTGACACTTGCAAAAATCAATGTATGCACAAATTATACAATGTGAGAGGAATACGATGTCGTGGTGATTGTCCGTATCGACAGTTCACAACACCATTGAGTTAGCTTTATTTCTTTTGATAATCGTACTAGTATGGGGGAATTTATTGACAGAGTGATGTGTGAAGTGCATCAACTTGAGAAATGGATAAATGTATTATGGCAGTATATGCTTATCTTAGAGGAAACCAAATACTAATCCGAGTCGCTATCCTCATCACTGGAATTCCCACTCTCGGCCGACGAATCTTCATCAGACTCCATTGCGTCCACTTGGACGAGATGATCGTGCAATGCTTGCAACTTCTCCTCCGCGGAACGCACGCACCCTTTGATTGAATGAGACTTGAGGTTGTCAAATGCTACCTCAAGCCGAGTCTTCACTTCGGCAAATTTCGTCATGTCAGTGTATTGACGGCCAACTCCCCCTTCTTAATCGCCCAAACCAATTCGATTGGTTGAAGAACAGAATGGTGGAGTGGGGTGTAGATGACAGCGTGCCCCCGACGCTTTGCCATGTCCACGATTACAGGGTGGATGTTTGCCTTGATGTACACCACCAACTTGTCCCACAGCTGGCTCTTGTAGTCGTCTTCAGTTGCTTCGATTCCATACGCAGCACAAGCTTCCACCAGGACACCTTTGCGGCGTCGGCTTGTGGGTGTCGATGCTGTCAAGAATAATCCACGCATTCTTGATGCCATCAGCACCCAATTCATCTAACAGGCACTCAAACCACTTGACGTAGTAGGCATGGTCGAACATCCCATGATAGTCCTTGGGCACCTTGCCTGTCTTGGGACCACTTGAGGCTCGCTTCGAACCACCGGTGAAAATGTCCAGCGCCATGACCTTGCTCGGCGTAGTGGGGGAGTCAAGCACAGCCGCAACAAAGCAGTAACATCTCCCTTTGTGCTTCTCTTTGGACGGGATGTCGTTCTCGTCCGATGGGTCATACAAGCTCTGATGGTGCGCCTTGTAGTGGTGGTGGATGAAGGATTCGTCGGTATTCACGATATGTGGTCTGTCCTATCCCAGTATACTAGTATGTGGTTGCATTTTGCGCACGTATGCGTCACGAGCAAGAGCGTTACCATTGGACAGGTGGTTTGTGGACGACCCGTTACGTCGACCTCGTTTGTAACCTTGCGCCTTCAGGAATCGTTGCACCGAACGAAGGGTCGACTTGAACACCTTCTTATCGTTGATGTCGAAATCAAGGACGAACATCCACCGGAGGTGCACCATGATGTCAACCGCGGTGGTCCGGGTGCGAGTTGCGCGGTGGTCACGAACAAAGGCTTGCACCTTCTGCACGACCAGCTTGGACCGTGGGATTTTGGTGATGTGCGTTGTTCGATTCCCCGATATTGGCGCAAAGTCACGGTCTGAGACTAAAGGTATTCTCTCCACATCTTTTGGACGAAGGTAATATTGCGCCCCAGGGCGTCTGCAACGGATCTGGATGCTGCTTTGACAGAAGAACCAACACGGCTTACTGATAAACTAACACTTATACTGTAGCTGGTCTTTGACCTTGCCCTGGGACCGGAACCATGCTTGTAAACGGACAATATCGAGACGCTCCTCTCTGGTCACGTTACGGTGCCGAGCATCCTTGGCAAACGCGAGGCAT
>NW_008580161.1:653744-655094 GCF_000520115.1 Aphanomyces invadans
GTTACGTGATCTTGCTGCTGCCACAGGCGTTCCAGAGACTGCTTGCTCTGTTCAAATGACTAAAACGGCGTATTTCAAGAAACACTTTCGTCCATTGAAACCATTCTTAACACCATCTAACATGCACTTCCGAAGCAAATGGGCTCTAAGCCACATACCCTCGGAATTTACTGGAATTTACTGTGCCAGCATGGACAATTATGTCCATGTTGATGAAAAATGGTACTTTCTCAAAGTAACCAGGTGCACATTTTACGGTGTAACTGGTGAAACTCCTCCGCCACGATCCGTGAAAACAAGAACTACATTTTAAAGGTACTGCACCTTGTTTTGCGGCAAAATACATGTCAAACTACAAAATTGATTATGGTACTTTGTGCTGTGGCGAAACCACGATGGGACCACAATAAACAATCGTGGTGGGACGGAAAAATTGGATGCTGGCCGTTTACAGAAATGGTGCCTGCTGCAAGAACCAGCATCATTTCGAGAAAAAGGCACATTGATTACAACATCTGTCGCGGTTACAAGATCTGTCTACAAGAAAATGCTTTTGGACAATGTCATACCAGCGATTAAAAGGCTCTGGCCTATCGGTGAAAGCAAAATGATTAAACTCCAGCAAGACAACGCCGGCCCACACATACCTGTTGACGATGTCGACGTTGTGTCCGCAGGGCATTGTGATGGTTTCAGCATCAATGTCGTTTGCCAGCCTGCCAACTCACCCGATTGCAACGTGCTTGATCTGGGTTTCTTTCGTGCTCTACAAAGTCTTCAAGTGAAGTGCGCCGCAAGAACAATCGACGACATCGTACGGAATGTGCGTGATGCGTGGGATGACGTACCGCATACGACGCTGTTTTCCAACTTTCGCACGCTACAAGTCGTAAAGTTGTAAATTTTGAAGAAGGCGGCGGCAATCAATTCAAGATCCCTCACCTGATGAAATTCAAACTGGAGCGTGTCGGCCGTTTGCCCGAAAACCCCGAGTGCGACCCTGCTGTCGTTGCCGTTGTCCAGGCCATTCGAGGCCCACCTTGCAGTTGTAAGAGCTGACATGGCACGTGCGGAAGATGAAGTCGCCATCTGTTGTGCCATGGAAGAGATGCACATTGTGTCGGAAGATCATACCTGTGTCGAGTTTGATGTCTCCATCATGGAGTCGTTCGATGATCACGTCGCCTTCCAAAATTGAATATGAGTGCTTGATGATAAGTTCAATTTTTAGAGAGGTTTTTCTGTCGTATTTAACTTACTATTACTATGTGACTGTGGCATATAATTTTATGTCGATCTAATTGGCTCTTTGGAAAGTACACGGGAGGAGCTTTGATTGGGTACCTTTTC
>NW_008580161.1:664187-665119 GCF_000520115.1 Aphanomyces invadans
CACGGCTTACTGATAAACTAACACTTATACTGTAGCTGGTCTTTGACCTTGCCCTGGGACCGGAACCATGCTTGTAAACGGACAATATCGAGACGCTCCTCTCTGGTCACGTTACGGTGCCGAGCATCCTTGGCAAACGCGAGGCATGCATTAAGTGTTACGTCCATGGTGTGTGCACGATTGTAAAATTAGGTCGAATCCGCATCTATTTTTAAATGATGACAGAGTATCAAGTTGCAGAGTTCCTTGTGTACCGAATACGGTCAATCCTCAAAATCGATATTGTATAAAAGAGACACAGGTTATTACGTTGCAGGGTGAAAAATGACCTTAACTCAAGCCTTCACGTGAAAAAATTCAAAGACAGTTAGATTTCAGAGGGTTTTAATCATAGAAGTTTGTAGCAGGATGGTTTCCGCATCCACTCATCAAATTGTTAAAGGAATTGAATTACTCTTGGCCAAGATATTGAAAAAGACAGTTCAATGCTGTCGCGAACTGTGAAACCATGGAATCCCAAGCTGCCAAGCCCGCCACTGGAAAAAGAAGTAAGGTCAACATCAAGGACTGGCAACGAGAGGAGATATTCAAACTTCTCCTCGAGGTGTCATGTGAGGGTCGTTTACCCATGGGAGTAGTGTGTGTTGTCGCTGATGAGTACAATGTATCTCAACAGACAGTGTACAGAATTTGGAAACGTGGCCGCCTGCCCGACAGAGGAAAGTACGGTAGTGTTGTAAGCAGAAGAAAGGGAAAATTTGGGCGAAAGCTCATGTACCCAGACCTTTTGGAGAAGATTAAGGCAACGGACCCAAAGGACCGAACTAAGTTACGTGATCTTGCTGCTGCCACAGGCGTTCCAGAGACTGCTCTGTTCAAATGACTAAAACGGCGTATTTCAATACACACTTTCGTCCATTGAAACCATTCTT
>NW_008580161.1:693219-706692 GCF_000520115.1 Aphanomyces invadans
GGTAGACTAGACTTTAAGATGAGTGCTCTGGATGCATATTATTCAAAGTAGTTTTAGAATTTACAGTTAGTCAAGTTTTGGGGAAACTTGACTAACTGTAAATTCTAAAACTACTTTGAAGATAAACGAATCAAATGCAAACATTTTTGTTATGTTTAAGTTGCACATATAGTTGCTTCATTCTTCAGAAATTGCTTCGTTCACGGTTGTCACATCCCAATATGCTCGATTGCATCCAAGAAACATCAAGATCTCAAGAGTTTCAGGGGTCATACTCTGACGCAGAGTCGAAAAAACAAGCTTCGCCTTGGAAAAGAGTCGCTCGACAATGTTCGAGGTGGGTAGGATGCACCGAAAATCGTCATAGTCCATCACCACTGAGTCACGAACTTTAGCTCGTTTGGCGCGCAGAACGTCCATAGCCAGTGTCGAATTTGCTGATGATGCAAGAAATCGGGGTCGAGGTTCAACGAACGTTGCTCTTTCGAACGGCTCCAGGGTCTTCTTTTCGGCAGGGTTGAGAAGGGCTGAGTCGCCGTTGAGAACCTTCACAACGGCGGACTCAAAGTCGGGACTTGAGATGATGTTTGCCCTTTCACCAAGGTAATATTCCATTTCGGGAAAACGTTCGATAAGGACATCAAACAACTGACGAACCTCATTCAAGGTGAGATCTTCACGTTGAAGAGCGACTGTGAAGCCTTGGATGACGTCGAGATTTCGATGCAATGCTTCCAATTCGTCAATCTCTCGAGGTGATGGGAACAGAGGGCGAAGCTCTTGGAGTGTGGCCATGTGATCCTTGATTCTGAAGAAGCGTTGTACCATGCAAAACGTTGAGCTCCACCTCGTTTCATTCTTCATCTTTGGAGCAAGATGCGTCAGCTCGCGCAGGGCTGCACGGTTCTTGATGGAGCGGCATTTCACCATGAGCGTTTGAATGCAGTTCAAAATTGTTTCGCTCGGTTTCAAAATGTCTTGGACTGCAAGGTTCAGACGATGGCTCGCACAACCAACAAGAGGGACACCCATTTTTCTTGCCATGGCTTGGTTCATAGAGCAATTGTCGCCGACCACGAACGAGATTGATTTCATTTCGCGCCCATACAGTTCCAATGTTGCTCGTACGAACTCCACGTGCTGGTTTGACGACAGGTCGGTTTCATTGAGCATGGGGGCGAATGCTAGCATAGGTGTTTGAACGCCCTCGTCGTTGCAAAAGGATGCCAGGATACAGCAGAAGGACGTCCCAGACGATGACCACCCGTCGATGACGATGCCAAACTTGGGCGGTAGTTGCAGAGCAATCTTCTTTTCCACAGCAATGGTCGTCTTGTTCATTGCGCTGCGAAGCGTTGTGGTTGAAGTTTTGTCAAGCGACACATATTTGCGGAATGTGTCGTCTTCAACAATTGAGAGAGGAAGATGCTTCGCGACGATCATGTCCATCCAACCGAAAAGGGTCGTTGCCTTGTGGGAAACGTAGACGTCGAAGGGAGAAGGGTGTTGGATTGCTTGCGAGGCGTCGAAAATTGCTTGAAAGTTGTGGTGAACGGAGGTCAGGTGGCTCATGAGGTTTGAGACTCCCTTAGATCGCTGCTGGGAGATTGCCTTGAGGCACTGCCGACATTCAAACTTTTGCCCGTCAATTGGTTTGAAAAAGTAACCGGCGATTGCAACATTTGAGCTTGGTGGCCTCATGATGTATAATGCCAGAATGATCGTTTGAGTGATGTATCTGTACATTTTAGAACCATTGGTGGCTGTTGCCCTGCTAAAAAGATTGGATGCAGTTGCCCTCCTTATGGCCAGGGTGATCATGATTCACCCTCCATATGGCCCTGTTCACTCAACCTCACCCTCCCTAGGGAAGGGGCAAAGAGGGCCCCTAGGGGATTCTCTCCCTAGGCATTTCGGAGCTCTGTCTGCGGGTCGGACCTTGTCGGTTCATGTTTAGATTAACAGGGCCAAATCATGCCCCTCCGAACGACTAAAATGGCACAGATACTCCGCAAACTTGATTCAACGAGATCTTCAGAGCATTCATCCACGAAGCGTCGCGACAGACCACCCAGATCCGATGCTCTTGCCTACGTCCATCGTGCGTATGAGCAGTGACGGTTGAGGCGGCGGTAACGGAAGACGCAGTAGTGGAAGACTGATGCTGCTCCGCGACGCCGCTGTGCCGCGCCAGTTTGATCACGGGCGATGGCTAACTTCCATCTTTGTGTTTTGCCACCATGCGTCATGCGGTTCCAGCCATACCTCGACGACGGCAGTACTTGAATATCGAACGCTGCCCATTGATTCCCGGATTCCGCGCGGGAGAATGCATGCATTTCGGTCCTCGACGTTTGGGACGGCCTACCTTGAGGCTTCCAAGTTGGCACTTGACGTCGTTGTGTGAAGCGATGCTTGCGCACTCGGAAGGGTGACGAGGCTGGGATCAACGTGGAGATCCTGCGCGCATCGTGAGTTCGCTCGCCCGTGAGAGAGATATCCCCATGGGACGATTGAAATATGTGCGGGTCGGCGAGACATGCAAGTTGCCAACAGGTACCTCCTCTGCTGAGCTAGCCCGATTTGAGGCGACCTCCGTCGTCACGAGTGTTCTGTTGTATGCCCAGGAGAACGAAACCGATCTCGAGCGATGCCCAACACATTGCCACACGGCTTACTCGTTGCGCTCCAAGGCATAGCCATTCGGACAGACTTTTGAGCATTTGTTTGGCCATGGAGTTCGAGGAGAGCGCTTGCATTGTAGGACTAGCCTTTCCAAGCAACTTCGTGAACGCTGTTGGGAAAGAACATGCTTCGAAGGACGGTAAGCGCGCCGACAACGTTTTGCATTCGTACGTCGGGCTGTGACTCCAACGATGCCTGGCGGTTGCACCGTCGTGTCCTGGGCATTCACGTGGAGCAAACCTGTCAAGATCGACAGAGCCAAATCAAGCCCCACCGCTCAACTGTAGTGAAGGAATCGCGACTTTGATCTAAGCGTTTGGATTCAACGAGCTGTATGATGATGTCTGCCACGACAAACAAGCAGGACGATAGTCTCCGCGGCAGGATAAACGGATCCACCTGCTGTCGGCCGTGGCGAACGAGTTGCTGCGGTAGGTGCAAAGACCTCGTCACACCCCGAACCACTTGGAAGAGCATGGACGACATATTGTAGTTGCCGTGCTTGTGGTGGCGGTGGGGCCATTGACCTTCCACCATGTCCGAACAGGGGGAGGGGCAATTGCCGACACTGACTTTACCTTAAACTCGTTTGTGAGCCTCATGAGGTGGTCGTGGCATTGCCATTCCACCACGATGCCTTGCGTTCTTTGTTGTCCATCCCTTCGGGAAGGCATGGAATGAGCAACTTGTACACGTTGCAGCCCCCCTTTCTCTCTCTTCAGCCCAAATATCGTTATGGCGCAGGGGCGTGGTGCGGTGCGTGTATCGCGAAAGCCTTCGGTGGCCGGTGGGGTCGTGCAGGCAGAGGTCGTCGGCCAGCAACCTTGAACAACATTTATGCCCCCACCTCACAGCGCGGACCCGCCATCTCCCAGCTCCATGCTCACGGCCACGCCAGCGCCTCCATGAAAAGCGACGCATTGGTGCCAGAGCTCCAGTCGTGCCGTGTCCATGTGGTTTGATCGACATGGCCTTCCAACAAGAGCATCACGAGTGTAGACAGTCTCTTGAGCGCGCACGCGTTTGAAAGGTGCGTCCTGTGGATATTCAATGTGTCATGGCAACGACGCCCAAGTCTTGCCACCAAACGAATTCACGCGTAACTTTGCAATCGTCCTTGTCGCACGGGGGTCACCCACCCGATTCATTCGACGATGTTCAAGAACGAGGCGGAATACCTTGCCACTGCCGTATATACAGCGTGCCCAATCCATTGGGATGTGTAGGCAGGCGGCTTTCGATTTCCTTTCCTCGCGGCGATGGACATGATGACTTGTTTCAGACGTGGCGCAATAGGCGGGGAGAATGCATCAAGCCGGAGTTTGTAGGACATGTCATGGCTCGCTGCCACCACGAGCAATAAACCCGCTCCCTTGTGGGCCCCCTCTGCGAGGAAGTTCGCTCCATCCATTTAAAAGACGTCGTGGATGGTTGGGGGGCTGTGTTCGGGGATGGATGCGGTACAAGGCAAGCCCCGAGCGGCGCGAAAACCACTCCGTCCAAGCTCCGAGTTGGCATGGTTCGGTCGCTGCGTGTGCGACCGACCAAGCGGGTCATCGGTGAAAAATGAAGAGCCTTCGTTGGTCCACTGGCACTGGGAGCGCAAGGACACATGGGGCGGCCAACTCGTTTCGATGATCGGTCATCATGGGATGCCCACTGATACTCGACGTACGTTTTTATTCATATATACGGGGTGTGCACGGATGCACTTTACCACAAACATTTAGCCGAAACCTCTATAAACCCATTGGATCTTCCAGGCATTGCATATAAAGAGTACAGAGATATAAGGAGAGACAGTGCACAGCACACCAACGACTCCGCTCAGCGGCGACGCAGCATGCTCTGCTGTCGGCACCTTCTTGGAGACGCGCTCCTTCGTTCGAGTGGGGTCGTGAGATATGCGAAACATGGCTCCACCCGACAATCTAAACCGGACAGAGGTAGTACATCAAGTAGCCATGGCATCCCACGTGTACGAGTTCGTGCCATGGAAGAGTGGACGTTGCGTTGCGACCATGGCAACGTCCGCCACGGTGGAAGCAGCTCTGCGGCATGGAAACATGTTGACCGAGCCGGAGCGAGGCGTCGCATGCCGTCGCTTCGGGGCATGGCCTCGCGCCATGCTTCGATGTGTGGGGCGGGGTCGCCCATGTGGTATCGTCAGCCACATGTCTGTTGTGTTCAACGGGATTGTCTCTGGACGTGAAAATTTCACGCGGCAGCAGTCGTTCCCTCGCACGCCATCAAATCATTTCTCAAATCGACATGACGTCGAACGAATGCATTTTCAACTCGTGCCACAACGAGTGCGAAGCCGGGTCGTGGAAGTGCATATTCCACCGCAGCCGCGACAAGTGCAATGCCGAGAACTGCCGCAACCAGGCGTGTGGTCGGGGGTTCTGCGTGTCCCACGGGGGCAAGCGGCCGTGTGTCGCGCCGGGCTGCGACGCCAACGCCCGCATTGGTGGCCTATGCGCCCGGCACGGCCAGTCGAAGAAGAAGCGGTCGTGTGAGGTCGACGGGTGTTCCAAGTTTGCACACGCCCGCCAGCGATGTGTCGCCCATGGAGGAGGACGGCGGTGCGATGCCGACGGGTGCAAGTCGCAGTCGCGCAATGGCGGATTCTGCCAGCGCCACGGCAAGCAGCGTGCGATCCCGTCGTCCCGACAGAGAAAACCATACATGACGACCGACGCGATGGACACTAGCCCGGCCGCGGGGATTTGGAGCGAAGAATTCTTCAACGCAACTTCCATAGCCCTCCTGGAGAACTGCTCACATGACGACCAACCATTGCTCTACATGGACGAAGTCCAGCTCCTCGAGCTGTTGCTCGAAGCGACAGCCGGCAATTAATCCACCCGAATCCTATTTATGTCGCAATCCTGTCTGTGTGCTCGATCAAAAGGGACCGCGCGGGGTGCATCGAAGCCACTGCTGTGCGGCTCTCGTGAACTGCGCCACGTGGCATCTCATGGCCACGCTACATGCACACGCACGTACTGCCCATGGGATGGTGGCGTCCGTTCGTCCGTGTAAAGTCTCGTCGTCCAGTGGTTCTGAATGTCGTTTCGTGCGTGGGTGCGACAGAGTCCGATCGGTGGGTGCTCTTTCTTTCGCGATGGAGAGCTCAACAGGCGACGATCGAGGGCACGGACCTGCCGGTCGGAGCCCGCACACGCTTGGTGGTATCGCACGTCGCAATCGACAAACGAGACCTTATCTGGAGGGTGGGGTATCTGTCCAGGTGTTGGGCCCCTGCACGCACACAGCTCTCCGTGTTGAGATTGTATTTTGTCGAAGTAGCGGCGCCATCGCCCCAATTGTTCGCTTTCAATTCGTGAATCGGCATGGCGAACAACAACCGTTGCCCCACGCAGTTGTTCGAACTCTCTCTAGTTGTTCGACCGGTGGCTTCGCCCCACCCATTCGCAACTTTCGTCTGAACACGCCCCCGACGTATGCGGCGATTGCGGCCCCTTCTTCTCGTCGCGTTGGCATGCCACATGACCGCGTCTGTGTCAACGTGCGAGCCGGGCTACGGAGTGGATACGACCTCTCCCACAGGCTGCAACGAGTGCATCCAAGGGCTGTATAGCGCTGGTGGCGACGCCACGGCGTGCTTGCCCGTCAATTGCCCCGTCGGGTCCATGGCGTTTGCCCGCGCCGTCAACAAGACGGACTGCCACCCGTGTGCCCCTGGCCAGTTCAGCGCTGGCGGGCAGTCCATTTGCCACGAAGCTGACTGTCTCCCAGGGTACGTGACTGATCGTTTGGAGTTTCGATGAACCAAACGAGCTAGGTTTGAAATGCCTGTGGGCTCCAACAACCCAAACGACTGCGTCCCCTGCCAAGCCGGCATGTACAGCACTGGGGCCACAGCCATGTGCCAGCCCACGACGTGCGTGCCCGGCTTTGCTTCATCCGCGCTGAAAGCGACAGATCCCATGGCCACATGCGCTCCTTGCCCTGTGGGACACTTCGGTACCGGCAACGACGCGCAGTGCCAGCCCATGACCTGTGCTCCCGGAACGGAAGGCATTGCCATGGCCAGCACGCCGACCAACTGCACGAAATGCCCGGATGGGTCCGTCTCGACCGGCGCGGCGGAAGCTTGCACGCCATGCGAGCCGGGCTTCTTTGCCGCCTCGGGTGCGTCGTCAAGCAATCTCGATTCGACACGCTGACGGCATGGATGGCCTACAGGTGATGCCAAGTGCCAACCCGCCGCCTGTCCGCCGGGTTGGCGCGCAAACGTTCCGTCGTCTGTAGCGACGAATTGCACAGGGTGCCCGGTCGGAACTTTTTCGACGGGGGGACCGTCCATTTGTCAACCTGCGACCTGCGCCCCGGGATACTTCGCCCCCGAAGGCTCGACGAAGGCTGACAACTGCGATATATGCCCCATTGGCATGTACTCTACTGGCGGCGATGCACACTGCAAGTCCACGATGTGCCATCAAGGGTTCGGCGCCGTGGCGGGAGCGTCGGACGTGACAGGCAGCTGCGTGGCATGTGAGCCCGGTTACTACAGCTTGGGCCAAAAGTCGCCGTGTTTACCCACGGCGTGCAAGCCAGGATATGCATCCGACGTTCACGGGAATCACTTGGCGGAAGCGATGTGCACGTTGTGCCCCCAGGGCTACTACAGCGTTGGCGGCTCGGGGCAGTGCACCCCCGCCACGTGCGCGCCTGGTTTCATGCTTCCCCAGGGTGCCGCCGACGGCAACTCGAGTTGTGTACAATGCCCAGCTGGCCAATTCAGCCCAGGAGGAACGAATGCCTGCGTCGACACAACGTGTGAGCCCGGATCTGCCGCAGCAGCGGGGGCGACGAGTGCTGTTGCCGACTGCAAACCTTGCCCTGACGGATACTTTAGTCGTGGGGGCTCGACATCGTGCTCTCTAACGACTTGTGCTCCTGGCTCCAGCTCGCCTGCAGGTGAGGTCCGCATGCTTCATCCCATTTGAATAACGCATGTCGAAAACGTCAGGCGCTACGACTACGAACGGCCAGTGCACGCCCTGTGAAAAGGGGTACTTCTCTGAGGGAGCAGGCGACAAATGCCATCCCACGGAGTGCATGCCTGGAGCAGCGTCCAGCGCAGTGGGAGCGAGCGATGCAACCGCCACTTGCTTGCGCTGTGACCTCGGATTCTACAGCCAGGGCGGTTCCAACCAGTGCGCAGAATCGACGTGCATGCCTGGCTCAGCTGCGGTCGCCGGGGCCTCCGACGCCCTCGCGAACTGTACGATCTGTGATGCTGGACAGTTTTGCTCAGGCGGGGCAGCGACACCCCAACTCACCTTGTGTCTCGCTGGCCAAGCCTCGCCCCAGAGTTCTAGCCACGCCACGCACAATTGTTCAGAGTGTGCACAAGGCACGTTTAGTCCGGGGGGGTCGACGGCTTGTGCCCCCACGATCTGTCCTCCAGGTGATTTCAACAAAGTTTATCCTTTGCATGCTGCCAACTGAACGACGTGTTTCACTAGGAACGGCTGCGAGGGCGGGCGCTTCGCACGCCACGGCTCAATGTTCGCCATGTCCCCTTGGCCAGTACTCACCGGGGGGAACGATCGACTGCCAAGGGCCTACGACATGCCTCCCTGGGTTTGCTTCAACGATTGGCGCCGCCACTGTAAACGGATCGTGCGTCATCTGCGATGGGGGGTCCTTCAGCCTGGGGGGCGGGTTTTCGTGCAATGCAACTCTTTGCGAGCCTGGATACGGATCGCCTCCAGGGGCAATCGATAGCCGCGCCCAGTGTCGCGAGTGCCCGGAAGGATTTTACTCCCCTGGCCCAAACAGTGACTGCCTTCCCATGGCGTGTGCCCCCGGATCTGGCGCAAGTGGGGTCGCTGCCACGTCTCCCACCAGTTCATGTCACGTATGTCGGGCTGGGTCATTTTCTCCAGGTGGTTCCGCATCTTGCCAGCCCACGACTTGTCCAGCTGGCACAACATCCCCCAAAGTAACGTGACTGTGGTCCATTCATTGGCGCGCTCGTCCTGTTGAGTTCATTCAATCCGTTGTAGGGCGCCGACGTCATCGACAGGCAGTGCACGCCGTGCTTGGCTGGTACGTACTCGCCAGGCGGCGCCGCCACGTGCAAGCCGGCCAGTTGCCCGACTGGGTTCTCCGCTCCCCCCGGGTCGTCCACGGCCAAAGGGGACTGCATCCGTTGCGCTGTCGGGTTTTACTCTACTGGCGAGTCCACCAACTGCATTCCGTGTGGGTGTATCGCCAACACGGCGTGCTTCTCGTCCAACTCGTCGGCGTGTTCGCCGTGCCCGATTGGCACCGTCAGCTCGGGCGGGTTCCAGCAATGCTTGCCGCCTCTGGAGGTAGTCGCTTCTCGAATTGTTTGTGAACTCACCGCGTCCAGGCGACGTCCTACGTCCAAGCGCTGCTCGACTTGGATGGCTACGCTGTTGCGTACTTTAACCAGACGCTCGTGGACGCCGTCGTGGCTGGTGCGACGAGCTACATCGGCGTGCCCGTCGAGGTCGTTGAGCGCACGTCATCGTCTGCTTCGTCGTGGGAGGCACTGCACAGCGGGTCGTGCCAGATTCGACTTGCATTCGTCGCCACCAACGCGACGACGATCCCGTTGTACCGCAACTTGTCGGACGTCCTGACCACCGCCGCGTTCACCACGGCATTGCAAGCACAAGGTCTCGGGCAGCTCAAGGCCGTGCAGGTGCAGCAGCTCACAGCCATCAAGGACGGCGAAGCCCTCGACCAAACGGCGCTGGTTCCAGCGACGAGTGCCAATAATCGCACCAACAGCTTGGTCCTTGTCGGGATTGTGACGGCGGTCGTGGCCGTTGTTGTCGTGGCGGCGTTTGCGCTCCGCCTCGCCAAGTTCAATCAAACGCATGACGCGGACGATGGGCTGGTCGGGGCCATGAACAGGCCGCGCAAGGAAGTGTTTAGCCGCAGCAAGTCGAAACAGCACACAAGTGCCCCTGCCACGATCCCCCAACGACCGTACGTGTAGCCAAGTAGGTGTTTCGGTGCATAACCCAAACAACAAAAACCAACCATCGCGATCTGTTGCCGCCGCTGCCTACACGACTCGGAAAGGTGCGCTAGGTGCAAGACGACAAGACGACAAATTTGCGGAGTTTATAAGATAAGGTTCTAAGTTCTAACATGACATGCCGACAAGCGCGCTCAAGCTCCCCTTGCAACAACGCTCGTGATGGAGCACTGCCGCATGAGCGACGTGAGTTTGTCCTCGGCCGCGGCGGCGGCCAGGACAAAGCTATGGTCGCGGACTTGTGCCAAAGTCAAGCGATCGCACGGTTGGACTTGCAGCATCTGTTCCAGGAGCTCCATTACGTCCGACGACACGATCAAGCCGTATTCGTCGCAGATGCCTCGCAGACCTTTGGACTTCATGAAGCGGAAGCCAGCGTCGGCGGGCGTCGCACGGTCGAAGAGAGGCGTTCCTGTGACCATCATGAAGAGCACAATGCCGAGGCTCCAGACGTCGGCGGCGGCGGGATCGTACTCGAGGCCCATGTACATTTCAGGCGCCATGTAGAAGAACTTGCCGGCGCATTGGCGCTTGAGCGCTTTCATGTCGGACGCAAGTCCAAAATCGCCGAGTTTGCACGTGCCGTTCTTGGTCACAAACACGTTTTCCAGCGACAGGTCGCCGTGGGCAAATCCCTGTTCGTGCATGAAGGCAAGTCCGTGGACAATCTGCGAGAAACATTCTTGGGTGCGAGCCGCGCTGAGTCGATGGTCCGGCTGAGCTTCAAGTTCCATGAACAATTCGCCGCGGACGCAGTGTTCCAGGACAAAGTGGTCAAACCCACCGTCGACAAAGTCCTTGGACATTTGCAGAACATTGGGATGCCCTCCTGCGTCGCGCAGCGCTCGATACACGCGTTTTTCCATCTCTGCATCTTCCACGACTTTGACGCCGCCGACGAGTGCTTTGCGCTTCTTGGCCGCGTCGAGTTGAATGCGCTTGATCACAACGACGTCCTTGGTCTTCTTGTCTGTACACAGCAGGACTTTGCCATACAGCGCCTTTGCCAGCATCTTGTCAGTTTTGTATTGATCCATGGACACGGAAGCGCGCAAAATGCGGAATGGGCTCTCGCGTCCATGACGCCATCGCAACCTGCCAGCAGCAAAGGAAGAACATCGATCGGAGTGATGGTCAGACCAAAGTTTCGATGAAACGCTGTTTAAAACACATCTCGTGCATCACCGGATACAAAGGGGTAGTGTGTCCAATTGTTTTAAACCGTCTTTTTCTACAAACGAACCTCATTCAGCGCAGCAGCCGCGTCCACGTGCTCGTCCGAATGTGCTGGTGGCGTGCCGAGGCGAATGGCAGGCATCGCCGCCGTCGGGATTGTCGAACTGGGCGTAACAGCGTCGTTCGGCAAAGGGGAGAAGCCCCCATGCCATCGGATGGTATCGGAATCTTGGTGCGTTGAACGTTCGGGACCGTAAACACGTGGTGTCCTATTTTGCCTCCCGCCCGCCATCGGATTGAATCATGAGGGGAGGTTCGCGCGCGGAAGAGGAACGTCAAACTTGCATGGAATTTACCAGGATGATGATAATGCAGAATAGGAAGCGAGCGGACGTGATGGCAATGGAAGGCAAATGAGGCAGCGCCAGCGTCGAGTACCTGACAGCATTCCTTGATCGGATCGACACAAACATCAACGGACAAGCGACTACTCGATAGGATGCATGGCACGAGCGAGATTCTTGGTCTTGGCGTCGTTAGCATGCCCCACCAAGGTGCCTCCATCGATGATATTCTTTGGCCATGGATGTGATTTCGCCGACACCTTTCCGTGGATCGCCTTCTTCGTGGCGACGTCGTTTGCGCAAGTTTGATTCCGAGCCTGTCGTCGATTCGTAACGCCTAGGTTGAATGCTTTTCATTAAAATATTCATGTTTAAATGGGCGAAATTGGAATTAAACTTGATATTTGTAAGCACTAGGTCCCATTTATTTCAAATCATCCTGGAAATACTGATTTTATTGTGCTTTGAGGTCATCACAGCACCGACAACTTTGTTGGACGATGAGCCGAGCCAACGGACAGTCGATAGCCTTCTTCATCAAGGAGACGACTGCTTGAGGACGCTACAAGCTACCCCTTCGAGTCATCACGCCTGACGAGCTTGGTTGCACGCTCTTTGTAGAGATTTCGATCAGCATTGCTGTGGTTTCGCTCACATTAGAGGACAGTAATCCGCCAGACCGCCGATGCACACCATGCTGCGGGTTTTTAGGTGTGAGCATCACTTCCCTTGTGATCACATGCACCACTGGGCTCAATTAGAGCTTGACCTTCAAAGGTTTCGTCGAATTGGCCGGCAAGGATCCGCGTGACCAGTCCAGACGACTAAGTCTCAGCGCAGCTTCAGGTCGTGACGACTAATACAAGCGATGCCCTCAACGGAAGACGAATTGGTGATTTCGTTCGTTGGCAGGAGGAGGTGCTGGTGTTGGATGCAGTCGAGTCAACGAAGTTTCGTCGCCATCCGCATCGCAGTGTCAAGTTGTGGGTCGTTTCGACAATCGCTTGTGTCGCATGTTAGCAATGGAGTTGCAAATCTGAATGTAGCAATGGAGCACACTCGTGGCACCCGCGCCTTGCATCGCTGCCAAGATTGCCGACGAAGCGTACGGAAGCAACGTTTGCTTTCGCATCAAGGACGTCCGACAAAGGGCCACATAATTCTCAACAACTATCGTCAAGCATCATCACTTGCCGGGGGGCGGTATCCGGTATCGCTGTGCGCGAGGGAAGTGCTACCCGAGCAGCGTCTCCATCGTTTGCACGTCTTCATGGATCTTGGCGTGTAAAGGTTACGAATGCCTAGTTCAATACGAACGACTGCTCCAATGACAGCGAGCAGAGACTGAAGGCAAGGGGAGGCAGAGGTGTCGCAAGCTCGAGTCTGTGGGACCTGAGACGCGTAATATTGTGGTGTTGAGGTTGCATCTGTATGCAAGATCAAATTGGTCGGGAGGCTGATACCATGCTTGCGAGATTTTCTCAAATTTGCTGAATTCCCATCAGCGACTAGCTCATTGCATTTCATGCGAGAGCTACGACCGATCTGATGGGCAGACGTGCGGAGGAAAGCAAAAAGTGTTTCCCTTGGCGAGGGCCTTGCCCCAGCTCCCCCCCACCGAATATCCCAAGCAAGAACGTCGCCACGGTGCGCACATTCGCTCGACAACCAATTGAAAGGGCAAATTCATCCGTTGGATGCATGATGATATTGCGCGTGCTAACCAGGGTGTGTAGTGCTGTGGTGGATGGACGTTAGGCTGCCAAAGGCAAGTCGAGTCGGGCGGTGCCATGCGACGTCGACACATCGTAGCGAGGGTAAGGACAGCAATAGATTGATTTCCTGCACCTTCAACGTGTGTGTTTGAACCGGCGACGACAGCAAAATGGTCCGGAATGGATCGCAGTGGATCGCCGCGCAACTTTGGAATTTGGCGGAACTGATGGGCGGGAATGGCGCCGCAGGCGTTCAGAAAGGAAGTTTTTCAGCTTGCGCGTGCAACTGGGCGGGCTTCGTAGTGTGTGCACATGGCTTACTGTCAACAACTTTACAAGTCACTCGAATGCAATTCGCTAGGCCGGTCCATGGGCACGGCTGCCACCATCACATCCTCGCCACATGACACAGATACTGTGCCCGCAGCCGACGGCTCGTTCTTCGCCCATGTAGAGTTCGTACTGCGACGACACCGTTCGCAAACTCCCGGACACTGAGCGCCAC
>NW_008580161.1:707077-785643 GCF_000520115.1 Aphanomyces invadans
TCAACCTGCCTGAGTTTGCTCAGACGCTCTCAAGTTGCCGTTGTCGTCTGGTGCGTTCTCAGGCCCTCGTGCATCAGGGCCGATGTTGGCACAGACCATGCAAGCATGGTGGCGATCATTTTCCAGAGCTCCGGCCAAAACGGCCCAGTGGATCCGCCAATCGAAACCCATGAAAACGACTGGTCAGTAAAATTCACACAATTCAACCAATCAGGCTTGGCCAACTTATCCTTTTATCCAATCATCTTGTGCCACGATGCTGACAAAAACACACCGTGTCGATGCCACGGAGAACGATACGACTAGAACTGTTTGAAAAAGAATAATATACGGGGGTCTTCTATAATATATACGGGGGGGATGACGACCGACGAATTAAATATGACAAGCGACTTCCATGAACGGAAGCGGCTCGAGCACGGCCGAGACCGTGGTTGCATCGTCCCTCGAGAAGACCCCCATGGGGTACAAAAAGCTCAGCACTTGCTTCTCGGTTGACCCGAGGACCTTGGGGTCTTCATCGCCCGTGGTAAACGAGGCCAGCACTTCGGCAAACGAAGCCTCCATCGTGATCGAGTCCTTAACGTGACTCAAATCCACGACAGCGTGCTTCAGTTCTTCACCAGCAGAAGCCAATGTGCACAACACACTGCGTTTTTCGCACCACAGGCGGGTCAGGTTGGCATAGCTCATATCTTTCTTGGTCAGCACGAGCTTTGCAGGCTTCACATAGTTGCTGTCCGAGCCGCTGTCTTCTTCCGACGTGGAGCCGTTGTCGCTGCCCATCAAGTCATCTTCTTCTTCCTCTTCTTCTTCTTCGAGCGGCATCGCAAACGACATGGAGATATCGTCAAACAAGTCGTCCATTGGAATGCCATGAGAATACTGGTTGTGGTCAGACGACGAATTGCTTTCTTGCGCTGGCTCATCGTTCATCTCGGGAAAATCCATCCATGCGGTGCCTTCCAAATCCGACAACACTCGCGACTTCACGCTCATTTCGCCCAGAAGCTTGGGCGAGTACGACTTGAAATACGAGCAAAATCCAGATCCAGACGCGGAGGAAATCGTGTCAAAGATCGACATCATGCCACCAAAAAATGTCATGGAGAACACAATTGCCATCATCATCGCAAGGTTCTTCTTAGCAACGAACGAATCGTGGATTTCCGTTGGCTTTCGGGGGGCCAGAGAGGGCACAGCAGAGGTCACAGTCGGCTCGGGGAATTCCAGCATATCCGAGTCCAAATCATTCAAGATCGACGAATCCCAGTGGTCTGGTTCACATTCCAGGTCGCAGATTAAGGCGTCAGTGTCAAAAGCTCCAGATTCCGAGGCAGTGACAGCTTGTTCTTCGGTATTCGCAGCAAATGCAGATGGAGGTTCAAGTTTGATCGCTGGGACGTCATTGTTCTTCAGGCGCGTATTTTCAGCCTTCAATGCATCAAGTTGTGCCTTGAGAGCTTGCATTTCATCATCCTTGGCTTGGAGTTGTTCTTCCAATTGCACAACATACGCCTTCTTGCGCTCACGGTGTAGCTGGGCCGACATGCGGTTACGAATCAGTCGTCGCTTCTTCTTCGCTTCTTTGGAGTCTGGGTCGAGGCTGAGCAACTGGCGCTCCATTTCCTTAATCTTTTCTTCGGCCGAGCCCATGTCGTTTATGTCAAAGAGGTCGTCGTTGACGTTGCTAGCTTTGCGCTTTTTGGCACTCGCGTTGCTCGAGGAAGATGTGGTGCTGCATTCACTGCCCACAGGGGATTGCACAACGTTCTTGCGCTTCTTAACGACAGCAGGGGTATTTTGGGCAGAGATCTTGAGTTTGCACGGGGCAACTGGCGGCATCGGCATTGCCGTTTGCTTTGGTGAAACCACTTCTTCCTTCACGCGAAGGAGGGTTTCGTTCTTCTTCGTGACCAGGAACGAATTCATGGCGGGGGGTTGTTTCACTGTCGACATGGGGACACAAGGGACTGTGACGGACGCGGCGGCGATGGACGGACAGACACAACGAGGACGCGCCGTCGAGATGTCACGCGGCTATCAAATTACGAATTGAACCGCAGAATTCGAATCCAGTGTGGTTCTCGAACTTGCGATTTGGAAAGAACGAACTTTATCGAATCGTATGCTTTGTGACAGGGCGATCGCGTCGGCACTTAAGAGACATTTTGTCGCTTCGATTAAAATACACGGGGTCGTTGGGCTTGAATAAAATACCCCCCGACAAAAATCAGGCCTGGTCGCAATTACTGCGACGTGCAATCATTCGAATTTTGATTGGCCGGTCCACCCAGCAGCTGTCGACTTGGAGCGATCGGATTGGTGGAAATGATACCCCACCTCGAAGAACATTCGGCCGTTGAGCAAGGGTGCCGGGCGACAGGGACAGCAACTCCAAAACCCGCCCTGCGCCGAGGAATGACGGCCGCTGGATGCGTGGCCCGGGAATTGGCGGTGATGTGGTGATGGGTTCGCCAAGGACCCGTTAGATGGTGAGAGGGTGCAAGCTGATGACCGTATTCTGCCAAAACGCACATGCGCCAGAATGTAGTGGAGGTCTCGTCGACGTTACATCTCGCCGAAGCTCTTCGCGATCTTTCGGCCATGGCGTTGCCGTGGAAGTGAAATCGGCGGTGAGATAATGGAAGTGGAGCTGTGGAGGGTGTAGGATATTGTACACCCTGGGGCGACCCTTGCCTCGAGACACAACATGAGGTGTACAAGTGCCCAAACCCATATCTGGCAAAATCAATAGAATGACAGGACTGCCGGCCGCGCTGGTCGTGGTGCTTGGGGAGAAGCGTGGATATTGCAGGGTTGGCAAGGCACCCGTGCAACGGATGGGTGTAACTTTGCACGTCGCAAGCCACTCTACACCCTTTGCAGCCGACGAGACACTCAAGCCGCCCAAAAGCGCTCGACAACTGGGTGCGCGTGATGTACCTGGCGCCACCGTCCTTCGAACTTTGAATCTGGGACATTCTGACTCGATCCTGCCGCACGCGCAGACTCTACACCGACAGAAGGGATCTCGAAGAGGGCGCTGCAACCACGTAAGCTTGTTTTCCGTGGAAGACTCGGGAGATTGGTGAAAGGCAAATGCGCTTCTCTTGAAAATTTTTGCAAAGCAATGCTGCACAGACAAGTGCCTTGTCATCCATGGGTACGATGGTACATGTCATACGGGTGCGCCCGAACTTGAAGCGGCCAATTCTGGGTCCGTCTGGCAGTGGTTCCCGGGATAGAATCTGCGAATTCCAGGGAAGAGTCTCGACGACACTAGGGGCAGGAAAATGATCTGGTTCGGCAGTCCACCACAGCCCGGGTGATCAGGCCAAGGCCGGTAGCAATGGAGGGATGCCCATGTCATTCTCGCAATGACCGCAAGATGGCAAGTGTGCGTTGGGTTGTTGATCAGTACTGGAGGCTTGGCCCAAGGTCTAACTGTTGCTGCAGGCCGTTGTGGCGTCGTTGCGGTGGGGAGGTTGAAAATTTCACGTCATGTGCAGGTTATTCATGACGAACACGAGTGCATTGTCGAGCTGCTGATGTCGTCTAGCAAACCCTCGACGACCATGGAACTGAACTCCCATGACCGCCGCGAATACGCAGGTGAGAATTCCTGTGTGGTAGGGCGCATGAGAAGAACGCGTCGTTGCAATGCCTCTTTGGAGGAAATGAGTGCCATGCTGGCAGGAGATTGCGATGCACGCCCGAAGCGCTTGTCCTATCCTGACGTCGTGGGCAGGACAGTATCGCTTCGGTGGATATGACCCCTCAGATGAGAGGTGTGAATGAAGGTTTGCGCTCTGTCCAACAGACACAAAGTTCTTGCATCCAACCTAGTGCGCTGGTTGCATTGTCGTATCCGCACGGATATTTCACCGACCCGCTTAGATGCCTTTTCCCTGTACCTGCGCCTGAAATGTGGTCGTTCAACGCGCGGCGGTGATGAGCATGTCGATTTTGAGACTCGCCGACGAAGTGCTTGTTGCTCGCTTCGTCGTGAGGTGACGGAGGATTTTTTCCCATCTGAGGCATTTTATGAATATTTGACGAAGTAGTTACTGCACATAAATTTGATTAGATTTCGACGAATTTTCAGAATTTCTGTGGATTTGGATGAATTTGCACAAGGTATTTATTTGTATTGGAGGTTGGGAGTGCGCGGCCCAACGCTGAGATTCTACTCTGGTGAAGTCGGGTGAGGCCGGCGGGAAGGGTTTGGGCCGTTGGTGAGCGACCGATTGCCCGTTCACCCAGATATCGTGCCTCCAATGGTGGCGGCATGACATGGGAATCGCAAGCGATCAACCATTGCTTGCGATCAAGGCGCGCACGACGGAAAATCACGTCGGTAAAGAATGAACGACGAGGAAGTGGTTGTGGAGCCACTAACTTACAGAGACCGCTCGCTGTTTATGCTAACGGCCGTCGCCGCGCTTCAGGCGACGCGCGATGCTTTGGCTGGAGGTTATGAGTCGCGACTTGAACTTGGTGGCAAGGTTGAATGTGGTAAGCCAGGTAGTGACCGGATAACAAATTCAATGGCCAATCAAATTCTCGACCTCCCACTTTAGTTGAAGACAATCATCCGGATATGAAAGTTCACTGATATCTACGGAATTTAATTGTCGCTTGAATTGTATAAAGATCCTGGGGATATCGCCGCTTGAATTTAATTGAGGCGCGCGATGGGCAGCAGCATTCTTGAAACGAGCTCGACATGCTGAAGCTCGGTCGCCGCGCGCTAACGTCGACCCCGCTGGTCTCGCGATGGAGCTCCTCCTTCACGCGCAGCGACGGAACTCCCATGTTCTCCAAAATCCTCATTGCTAACCGCGGCGAAATCGCATGCCGCGTTCAGCGCACAGCGAAGAAGCTTGGAGTCCGCACTGTCGCAGTGTACTCGGATGCTGACGCAAATGCACAACACGTGAAAATGGCAGACGAAGCATACCGATTGGGACCTCCTCCTGCGGCTGAGAGTTACCTCCTCTTTGATGAAATTCTCCGTGTTGCCAAAGCATCCGGTGCACAAGCAATTCATCCTGGGTACGGATTCTTGTCCGAAAACGCCGAATTTTGCAAGGCTTGTGCTGCCGCAGGCGTCGAATTCATCGGACCTCCAGTCGCTGCCATCGAAGCCATGGGTTCCAAGAGGTATGCTTGGACTGGTCTTGATAGCATTGACGAACTAACGCCTGGATGTAGCGCGTCCAAGGACATCATGATTGCCGCGGGGGTTCCTGTCACTCCTGGGTACCACGGCACCGATCAAAGCTTCGAACGTATTAAGGCGGAATCCGCCAAGATCGGTTACCCCGTCCTGTTGAAGGCCGTGTTGGGTGGCGGTGGCAAGGTGCGTTGCCGAGGTGGGCATTCTCTTGTCGTCTCACTGGGCACCTTGTTGTCAGGGTATGCGTATTGTCGACCGCGAAGAAGATCTCAAGGACAACATGGAGGCCTGTGTCCGCGAAGCCAAGGCGTCGTTTGCTAGCACCGACATCCTTGTGGAGAAGTACCTCCGTCGTCCTCGCCACGTCGAACTTCAGATTTTCGGTGACAAGCATGGCAACGTTGTGCACTTGTTCGAACGCGACTGCAGTGTCCAGCGCCGCCATCAAAAGGTGCTGGAAGAAGCCCCCGCCGTACGTTTATCACGCTATACCCTGCACATTGCCCAACCTGAGCACCTTTTCATCTCTCGTCGTAGCCGCACATGTCGGAAGCTCTCCGCAAGAAGATGGGGGATGCCGCCGTTGCCGCCGCCAAGGCTGTCGGATATGTCGGTGCCGGGACTGTCGAGTTCCTCCTGGACGAAGACGAGTCGTTCTACTTCATGGAAATGAACACGCGTCTCCAAGTCGAACACCCCGTCACTGAGTTCATTACCCAGCAAGATTTGGTCGAGCTCCAGCTCAAGGTTGCCGCTGGTCAAGCGCTGCCCGTGCGTCAGGAAGACCTCAAGATCCACGGCCACGCGATTGAAGCGCGAATTTACGCCGAAAACCCTTACAAGTATGTCTATCGAACGTGTCTTTGTGATGCAGCGAGGACGCTGACGTCGACGTGCATCTGCCTAGCAACTTTCTCCCTGGCAGCGGGACTTTGCACCATCTCCGCCTCCCGCCTCTTAGCGACAAAGTTCGAGTCGATACGGGCATCGTCCAGGGCGACGCTGTGTCCATCTTTTACGATCCCATGATCGCAAAGCTCGTCGTGCATGCGTCCAACCGAAAAGAAGCGATCGAAGGTCTCATGCGTGCTTTGGGCCAGTACCAGGTTCATTCCACTGACCCATGGCACAACGCGATGGTAATTGGCGACGTAGATCGTGGGATTGCCCACCAACATTGAGTTTGTGGCGCGCACTGCCGCTCACCCCGAGTTTATGAAGGGCGGTGTTGATACGAGCTTCCTCTTGGTGCGGAACTGCAACTCGTGATAGTCACGCCAGCTCCTTCTTACGCGTGTTGTAGAAACACGGCGACGACCTCTTGACTCCGTTTTCCAACCTGCCGTCCCATGCTCCGATTCTGACCGCTGTATGGCTCGTGCTCAAGCAGCAACACCAAACGCAGCGCTTCGAAGCGACCGTGGCTGGTACGACTTGGCTCCGTAGGACTTTACACGGCACCGGACGAGGCGATGGGCTATTGCTAACGCACGGACGTTGTCGTAGACGCCGGGTCGCCGTGGACGTCCCTCCAAAACTTCCGATCCCTCGACACGTTCCATCGCCACTTCACGCTGCTCCATGACGACGCGCCCATGGACATGGACTTGGCATCGACGTCGACCGATGGCAAATCGTACATTGTCAACGGAACCACGGTCCAAGTGCACTCGGTGGACTTCACCACGGGCGACTTCAAGCTGACCGTCGGCAACGAAACGTTCACGGGGACGGCGGTCGTGTTGAAGCACGACGTCCACTTGTTCTGCAACGACGGGACGCTCGCGTACGAGTACAAGTTGCGTGTGCCCGAGCCGTCGTACGACAGCCATGGCACGAGTGCGGGTGGGGCGGCATCGTTGGTGACCCCAATGCCTGGGAAAGTTATCAAGGTGATGGCCAAGGCTGGCGACACGATCGTGGCGGACCAGCCGTTGTTGATCATGGAAGCGATGAAGATGGAGGTACGTCATCGTCCCATGTGAATCAAACGCCACGAGAAACTCATGCGGTGTCGTGCAGCATGTGCTTCGAGCCCCCCGAGACGGGCAAGTCGCGGAAATGAACTGCGAAGTTGGCGACTTCGTCTCGGACGGCCACGTCCTCGTTGAGATGGCACCTGCCGCCAAGTAGACCAGACCTTCCAACGCATCCATCCCTTGGGGTGCCACCAATTACAGTTTATAAACTCTTCTCCATACGATGGGATATCCGTGTCATAGAAGCATGGTGACGTCGCCACAAGGACTTGCCAGTTCCGAGCAGACACGTCATCAAGCAAGGCTATTGCGCCGCCCACGCTGGACGGGTCATGTGAGCCCCACGTCCCATGCCTGCGGTCGACTGAGGACTTGATTGTGGCTGATTGAAGGTTGCTACACGAGCCAGGATGACCTCCAGTCTACTTGCAAAAACCAATGCACATACCTTCTGGGGCATGGCCCGGTGGCGAGAACGGTGCGTCGTACGATTCGCCGTAAAACTCATTCACGAGCTGTTCGGCCTTGGTGGCGAGGAAGTCGCTCGTGCCGTCTTGGATGGTTTCCAGAGCGGCAATGCCGCCGGCGCTCTCGACGGTGTACACGCCGCGCGGCACATGCCGCAGGACGTGCTCAATGAACTGGAGCGCCGTTCCCACGACATTCAGGTCGGGGACTACGATCATCGTCAAGTTCTAGCCTCTCGTCCTGGCAGCAGCGTCCACGTACCCGAAAGCAACGTCACATAGCCGTCGATGACGTCCAGGGCCACGATTTGCTCCGCATAAGTAGTTGACGTAATCGCGATGTTGGTCAGTGCAAACGCGGCCTGCCACCCATCCATGCAGTGCCGCTTGCAATCCATTGCGTTGACGAGGACGCACCTCTTTGCGTATGTCATAGCCGCCATCGCGAAAGCAAGCCCCAAGACGGGGCAGGAAGTCATGTTTCACCAGCAACTCGACGACCGCCGCGTCCCGCGCTGCCAAATTGGATACGACCCATGCAGCTTCTGCAACGACATGGCTATACAGAGTGCGGTGAAATGTTTGCTTGGCAGCGCTCCACAGCAACGATCAACTGTCGCAAGACGTTGAGCAGGAACGATCTACTTACGAGTCGTTCTCGAGCCACAACAAGCGCTTGAGCATGTACAAAAACCGCAATTCGCACGCGATCGATTGAATGTAAGGTAGTTGCCATGACGCCGCCTCGGGGTTCACACAGCAAATGTTACCCGTCACGCGAAGCAGCGGCGTCAAAACGGCTGGATCCTTCTCGTCCAAATGGTGCAACAATCCCGCCCAAAGGTTGTGGTCCAGCAACCAGTGCAGATATTTGTCCTCTTTCGCCGTCAAGAAGCTCAGCAGCCACAGGAGCTCCTGCACGACGTCCGGGGTTTCGTTCGCCAGCAGAAGCTGAAGTGAGATCGGACCAATGTCGTGGTCGAAGAAGGCTTTCGCCGACGTTTGAACTCCTCGCGCCATGTTGGACAAGGCCCACAAACTCACTGGTGATGGATCCGTAAGTGAGCACGCTAGGCATTTTGCAGTGCATAATATTTCGCACCTTTGAGCATGGCCGGTTGAGGGTGCTTCAAGTGCTCCACAAGCGGCCCAATGGCACCATGACGAATCAAGTACAGCCGAAATTCTTCGCAGTCGGCTGCAATGTTGCCCAGCGTCCACGCGGCATGCTCGGCCAAGTCTGCGTTCTTGACACAACAGTGAAGGACGCAGTGCGTGGAATAACGATACATACCTGCAAAAATGCAAGAAGCGTAGGAACTGCAGGCAACACGGCTTTTGTGTGTTCGTAAAGCCCCGACGTGATGAAAGTGAGAATCCAAAGCACTTGGGTCAGCTCCATCGTTGTGGACGACGGGCGTTCAAGCAAGTCGATCAAGACTGGAATCACACCGGATTCAGCGACATTGTCAAGGCGTTGGGCGCTGCAATCCGTGAGTCCAGCCTTCATTTGCTCCAGGATCGGCAACGTGTGCTCGGGCGATGCGAGCAATGCTTGAACGAGTTGCTGGAACTCGACGTCGTCCATGTCGTTGTCCATTTCTTGCGATGGTAGGCGGCGGCGCTTGTTGAGCGTGACCTGTTTGGACTTGCGCACAAAGTCTGCGTGTGCCGAGCGCGCCCGCGTGCTCTTCTTGAGCTGCGACTTGGCCTTGACCGACTCGTGGCCGCTCATGGCGTCAGAATTGCAAAGTGGGCCGTTGATACAAGATCCGCCCCTCGTTTCTGATTGGTCCAGTTTTGACGTTTCTATATCCGTGGTTTAACGCTACGTTAAAGGCACATCTCTCCGGATACGACTTAAACCTGTCGATGCCACTGATGTATCATTTGAACACCCATTGGCTATAAATAAGCGAATTAGATCGCTGATACCACATGTCTAGCGATTTCATTGGATGAAATCCCACGATTGCACAATCGCCATCATCCTGGCGGTGTGGGTGATGCAGTCCGCATATCGCGATGGTCCTTCCCAGCATTGTCCCGCGCCTGAAGCAAGCGGTCCTCGCGAACGACTTGGTGGCGAAGAACCCTACCTTGGTCAACTTCCTGGGCCACCCTGCCGGACCGTTCACAGGTACGTCTTGAGAGAACGTTGTTCAACGCGGTGCTTCTCGTTCGAATTGACCATCGTGTGTTGTGTGCAGTGCACTTTTGGGCGCCTGCATTCAAATGGTGCATCACGATTGCCAACATTGCCGACATGAAGAAGAGCCCTGAACTCCTCTCGACGAACCAGCAAATCGCCGTCGCGTTGACGGGGATCATTTGGTCGCGCTACAGTTTGGTGGTCACCCCCAAGAACTGGAACTTGTTCAGTGTCAACGTTTTCATGGCTGGCACTGGACTGACCCAGCTCTACCGCAAATTCGCGTACGTTCATGTCCTTCCATCGACGACGTGTGCTCATGCTGCCGTCCATTTCAGGTGGGAAAACGGTGGACGGGAAGCTGCGGCCAAAGCCGCCGCCGAAGCGACTGCGTAGACCACGACCCGCCCCACCCGGCTGTCAATTCCATGTATTCCACTGTCTTGGCTAGTACATTCTTGCATTGGGAGGAGGCGGGGGGTAAGCAAACTGCGGGTGCTGGGGACGTTGCGATGGGAATCCGTGAGTGGCCAGTCCGTGTTGGGGGTGTCCTTGCTGCTGTGGAGGGTACATGTGCGACTGCGAGGAGTGAAGTGGCTGTGGTGCATATGCTTGTTGTGGGGATTGCCCATAGCCTTGGGGATACGGCAGGGTCGGGTTGAGCTGGGGTGGTTGTCCAAACTGGATCTGTTGCTGGGGCGGCAAATGGTTGGGTTGTGCATTCTGACCGAAACGTGCTGGTGCGACTTGACCGACGTACATCTGCGATGGCGGTGTCGACAGTGCCAAACCTTCAAAAGCGTCAAATGTCCCGCCGACGGCGTGTGTTCCACGACTTGGCTGCGTGGCAGGTTGACGGTTGGTGGTGGGAGAAGCAGCGGGCAAGAACGGAGCTTCCTGGCTTGTACCGACAATGGACGGACTTGCGCGTGGCGGCAACGGTTGCACCGGCCTGCGACAACTCGATGAGTCCGTCCTTTGACAACGACGACGCAAGTTGCGTGCATCCTACAGCTCGGTGGAAAAGTCAATCATGTTGAGCTTCTCAAACTCTTGGTCCATGCGAATGCGTCGCTCTTCGTCGTACACTTCGCGCGCATGCAGATCTTGGAACGCTTGAATGCCCATCTGGATATCCTGCAACCAGTTGCCGCGTTCTTTCTCCGTCGCGGCTGCGAGCAAATGGCCGCCGGGCACGCCTTCCACGTCGACTCGAAATCCAAACGTGCCGCGGGGCGCATTGTCAAACTATCGAAAATCCATCGACAGTCTGTTGCCGTCCACGCGTACCTGCGCGGCTGCGATCGCGACGTCGTGATTGACGGGAATGATGACCATGGGCATCGCTCCCTTGATATCTTCGTACAGCAAGAGTGCGTCCGGTCGAAGGACGGCATACATCTTGACCCAGCTGATGCCGCTCTTGTTGCGCCACAACGTACCCCGCAGCACGGTGGTGTTCATTTCTCTAGGTGACGTCATCGAGAGAGGAGGCATGGAGATGGTCGACTTACACCACTTCGCTGACCGAGCATGCCGCGTATTGCATCCCGTTGAGCTCACGAGCTTGTTTCGTCTGGAACATTGCCACGTCAGCCTTCTCGTCCATGAAAGGGAGGGGCAAGAGGACGACCACAGTCGGAAGAACACAGGATCTCGACACAATTCCCTCATGACTGGCGGGAATGGCGAGCGCCGGTGAAAACGAACCATTACCCACACGAGCGACGGCTTCGAACGCACATACGGTCTGCGTCGAGGCGCACCCCCACTTTCATGCCATCGGGCCATGACAGTACAAGGCGCAACAAATTGGTTGCACAGGATCGACCAGTATGTCAACCAAAACCGTTCATCTGGATACAATACGAACCATGTAAGTCGATTCTTCTTCGGCAGGGAGATCGTCCAAGTCGAGACCTTCCATGTCGGCTTGGATTTCCATCCATGTCGCAGCGGGCATGAGTTTGTACGCGCCTACAATGGCACACGTGACGTCGTATATAAGGTGTGGATTGGTCGTGCCGCACAAGGCGGCAAATGCGCCGTCGCCGCAACCATACCAACGACCCAGGTTGCCCACAGTCCCATGCATGTACGTACCTCCGTATGCTTGTGGCAACGCAGGCGCGTTGAAATACGGATGGAGTTCTCGGACGTCCTTGATAAACTTGATCTTGGCGTGCGTGCGCTCCGATATCCCCAGCGACTTGAGCACGTAGGCCGTCGCTTGCTGCACGAACGTGTTGGTGGAGAAGTTAACGACAAAGCAGAACTGGACTGTTTCGGGGTAATATTCCTTGAGCATGCGGAGGAGCTCAATGTGGACGCTGCCTTCGGTGACGACGTTGGTCGATACCCCTACAAGAATTCATTGTGTTGACGACCTGCAGTGGACGAGAACTCGTCTTCACCCACCGTCCATATCGATGAGGTACACGATGCCTGGGGCGTTCTCGTCTTCCATCAACTCGACGGCCAAGGTAACCATGTACACAATGAGACGCCGGGCGTCCTCGAACGTGCTTGTGCTTTCATCGACGAGAGACGCCCCGCCATGGTCGGTGCATTGCTCCCTGCCTGCAACCAATTTGTCCGACGACTGAGACGGGTGGAACTTGGAGACGGAAAACACTACGACCGGGCACTTGCACTTGTCCGTGGCGTTGTGGAGGACTTGCAAGTATTGCTTCTTCACTTCACGTTGTATGGACGGTTTGGCGAGGCTGAGGTTGTCAAATTGATTCGTTTTCAGCCACGCGTGCTTGGCTCTGAGTTGTACCGCGGCCTTCGTGACGTCGTCGTGATTTCGACGAAGTGCACGAACATACTCTTGGGTCGAGAACGCGTCGGGGAGCGCCACGGCGTGTTGTAGAGCCGTCAAGGCCGAGCCCGCAGACGGCGAGTACATGGACGAAGGAGGGCGTTGGCGGTAGCTTCGATGTCGATCGAGCGATCCAAATGAAGAGTATCCGGATCTCGCATCGTAACCGCCTACACATCCGGATGGAGTGCCGACCCACAGCAGATCCCACGCGAATGCGATCGCTCTTCGCAACCAGTGCTGCGCTGGGCCAAAGACTCGAAGGCGATGTCGACATGCGTCTTGCGGTGTTGCGTTGGTCGCTGATTGAATTGTTCGGACTCCGTCCGAGATCGCTCCAAATGCAGATGACAATAGATCACTGTATGCACAACTTCGCCTCGCACGATCGATACATTGTCGCAACGAGACACAAACGGAGTGTTCGAGTCGTCGGGTCGGTACATATGTGGTGGCCACGGTCATGAGCGGCTGCACATACTTGGCCGTGACCGAAACCTTTTTGTCCAAGACAAAGTATGGGACGCGTTTACCGAGGCAACTAGACCATGGTCGTGACTTGGTTTAGCTACCAGCTACAACATCTCACCTCCATCATCCCCATGCAAGTCGACTCGCCCGCTCATGGCGGCGTCCCGACGAAATTCCACGAGAACAGAGCGTGAGATGCTCCTTCTGCCAGCACGATCGAAAATGAGGTCCACCCTGCGAGCGGTCGACGCGTGTCTGGTGCGGGTTTGTCGGTTTCGACCAGACTTGGGAGTTGGTGGCCTCGGTAGCCCATCAACGCAAGGGCGCCGCAAGCGATGCAACAGGACTGTGTACTTGATGCCACTGCATCGACATGTTCGATCGCCGGCGGACGTGAGTTATTGGGCAGACGCGTTGAAGGTTGGGGATATCAACCACGTCACTACGAGAACCAGAGGCCAGCGATGGTTCGCAGATGTCTAAGGCAATGCTCTTTCGGTGAAGGACGAAGAGGGCTAGTGGAAAGATTGCAAAATCGCATCATTCGTCATGCTCTGAATTACAAGTCAAACGGGATAACCGACATACGCATTTGATCGCGTGCGTCCGTTCACGAAGCAGAAACGGGGCACGCATCCGTCCATTGACGTCGCCAACGTCGTTCCGCATGCGGTGGCCTCTAGCCAAACGCGTCCGCACAAATGACACCAACTCGTCGAGGGTTGCCGGGAAGCACTTCATCCGGGCCAGTTCATCCTCTGTGTTTGCGAACGCGTTGGTCGTGATCTCCTGCTTGGGCTCGGCAACCTTGACGAGTCGTAGGGGCCAAGCGCTGACTCGGTCCATGCCTGCGCCAGTTGTTGCGATCTCTCGCGGATAACGCCCCACGTGGCACGCATATCTGCCGGGTCGACATTGAATACGGCCATTGTGACTATCGTCGACATCGACTCGACTGCTCCACCACAGTACAATGCAGTTCTATTCATATCCAACCAATATCGACAACCTGCAGCATGGAATGGCCTTGGTCTCCTCGGTAGCAACATCAGGTGCGATGAAGCCAAAATCGCCCCGCAAGTGTCGCTCTTCTTTGTGGCCAACTGGACATGCTCCGTTCATGGCTGCTAGCTGTATGGCACAGCATGATTCCATCAATCGTAGTCGCTGTGGCACTCGGTAGTCGGTTCAACTCGATGTCGGCGGCGACAATTTGCAGATCGCAAGACCCGTCAAGTGCCCCACCTTCCTCAAGCAAACAGCCCAGTCCTGACACGCTGCCAAGTGTTGTCCAAAATCGCTCAGCGACGTCGCGACGCCTGCGTCGTTGCGAGTGGTTAACGTTGTATGATACACGCTAAGACTACATGCCGACCCGCCGTTGTTCAGTACGTTTTGGGGCTCGTTGCGTTCGAGTGGCTCTTGCGACAGCGCGAAGTCGTCGAGTTCGATGGTCCCATCGGCCGCCTCGTGGCGCAACCAACACATTCGAACCAGTCAATTCTCTGCAGGAAGCATCCCAGACAGTCGCGTGGGACATTCGCTGCTCTCGTCGGGCGAGATGTGGTGGGATTTCGAAGTTAACGGATGGCATCTACACCGTGTTGACGCAGGGGCGAACGGCCAAACATGCCTACAAGTCGAGTGCCCCGGCGAGGTGTTCAGTCGCTGCATAGACCAACCTCGTTCCTACATATGTGTCCCCCGCGAGAGCGCGATCGAGACGACTGTGACTTGGACAAACGGGGTGTGCGACACCAGCCGTATCAATCGGTTCGTCGGTCAGTTGCTGGTGCTCGACGAGTGCGTCGTCGTGTGCTTTGCCAACAAACAGAATTCGGTATGGGCGTCGCATGCCACTTGTCTCCTCTTCTGCGCGTCATTGCCCAATATGACAATCAACGGACACGGTGTGGAGCAGCCATGTACTTGTTGGACCGTGCGTCTGGCGTCCTTTATGGCCCTCCTGCCGTCCAAGCCCAACGCAACTACCTTGTCACCTTCGACACCACAACATGGCGGGCGCTACCTCGAGCTTGGGCACATGACATTCCATTGATCGAACACTGGGAGAAAGAACTCAACAGGAGCGGGGCATTCAACACTACACATTGGTGACAACATTTTGCCCCCTCTGTTCTGTCGGCTCTCTCGTGGCGAAGGAGTCAGAGGGTCGCATGGAACACTGCACGCAATGCCTGGGTTCATGTCTCGAGGGCGAAAGCTACGGTTTGATCTAGTCGAGCGAGCCGACTGGCCCGGCGAACGTCACCTCCTGCCGTCATAAACCCACACATTGCGTGGGTACAAATGGATCCAGCACACGGTCACCAGCCACCTCATCCCAGCGAATCGATCCCAACGCTCAACCATAACCGCATTCGACTCGGTCGAGACTTTCTCCATTTGACGTGTACAATCTACTCCAGCAAAGACGACCCCAAATGCTCAAGTCCCTCCACCATCACAACCTAGCGTGCTCTGTGACCAATCCAACTGGCTGATGCGACAAACGACTCGACACGGGACGTGAACCCAACGACAACCATGGATCCCCACCATGTTGAATTGCGCAACCTGATGTTGGTAGTAGTTGGCCATGTCTGCAGATGGTCTCGAGCATCACCATGCCGTAGCACTCAGCGCCGTCGATTGAGATTGCGCAAGTGCTCATGCAGCCCGCCATCGTTAACGTCCGCTTCGATCGAACTACCGACTCGAGTGACGACGTTTCGGTCCGTACATCTGGTGAGCTCGACAGTTACGCGATCGGTTACAATGAGTACTTGCGCAGTTCTCTCAAATTCGGTACTTCCTCGGTGGCACTCGTGGCCGGTTCCTGGCTCCACCGTGACCCCCCGCGGCATGCACTTCCAGGCAGTGGCGAAAGCTAACTCGTTCAACTTGCCTCTCCGCCGACGGTCTCGGAAGCTCTTCACGCGATGTCTCTCGTTCGGTGCTGTCGTCGTCACGTTGTACATTGAGCTGTGCGGGTCGTTTGCCCTAAAACGAACGTTGTGGGGCCGAAACTACTCCAATCTACAAACGATATCGTATCGCAGCTCGACCATCTCCAACTTTATCGACTTGCGAGCGGAGGCGGCGCAAGCGTCTCCAATCGTCTTTCTCCATAGTGATCCTTACAGCGAGCAGACAAACGGCTGCACCATCGATGCATATGGCATCGTACAAAGCCAGCTCGACGTCGTGGCAAGGATCTTGCGGCAATCTAAAGCGTCGCGTGGAATTCCGTCGTTCTTTGCACCGGCGACACTCGTCGTGGATTGCTCGTTCACAGGCCTCGTCGACGGCTCGATTCTCCGAGGTACGCCCTTCAATCGCAAGGGCGACTCACTGGTAATGCTTTGGTCTTTCACAGTACACGTGGCCGACGCTGAGCGGAGCCAGCTCGTGACTTACACGATCCAAACCTTACGAGCACTGCGGCCCACCGTACGAAACGATGTGGACAATGGAGGTGTGTCATCCATGCGAATCTTGTAGATACACCAAGATGAAGCTTGTGTCTTGGTTGCCACCGTTTGGACCAACCTGACCGCGCTGCGCCGCAACCCGACAAGCTATCGCCACGCTACAGCACCTTTGTACAGTCTGCGCTTGGGATCGACATCGCGGCTGGATGAAAACGTCGATGTCATGGAGGCTCGGCCTGTGGCATGGACATTGCGAACGTCGAATGGTACCGTCGATGTACTTGGCATCCAAGGGGTGTTTTTTGGAGATGGTGCCCAAGGACCCTCCGAGTTGCTGGGCCACACAATTCAGTACGAAGTTCATCCACCAAATGAACCATGTTCGTTTGAGCGAAGACCATGGGTAAATAGGTTCATGTGGGCGCAGCCAGCCACGACGACGGCTCTGGACTACCTGACGGCCATGGACGTGATGCACCAAACGACAATCTCGCATACGTACGCGTGGATACAGGTACTGGCAGGGCTCCTCCGTGGCTGTCACCTCTTCATTCTCCGTCGACAGGCCTTGATTGTCGTGGGAGTGTGGGGCCGCCTCTTGGTCAACTTGATTGTGACTGGAGTGGTTGTGGTCAGTCGGTATAAAGCCACGGGAAAAGTTGCGCTGCCTCAAGTATTTCCTGCTGTGCAACGCACGCTGGCGAGTCGGGCGTGGCTCATCATGCTTGCTATGATGTGCGATCAATTCTGGGGCCTGCGAATCTTGGCTGTTCGACATGGCTACACTCGCGTACGTGTGGTGTATGATGGGGAAGGAGGGCGATCGTGATCCAATTGTAGCTGTACCTGTGGCCAGCTATGGACGACCCGACACTTCGAGCCAACTTGCTCACGTGGTTTATGGCGCTTGCGTCGTGGGTGGCCCGCCACTTTGACTTGAGTCTGTCGCCGATGGTCGTGCTCGCCATCTTCTGCCTATGCGAGCACTTTCAATCGGCATTCTTGCTTCCGCTTCCAGCAGTCGACCGACACCTGGCTAAAATGTACAACCAGGTAATTGGCACGTGCAGTGAACCAACTCCGCTCGTTCTGACTGCGCTGCCCTCCTCCTACTTTGTCGTGACAGAATCAACTTGAAAGCGCGCCGGGATTTCTTCCGACGAGGTCGTACGGGTCGTTGCGGGGCATGCCCTGGTGGTTCGTCATGTACGATCTGTCATGGCTTATCGTCGCATGCATGGTGCTCATCGTGTACGTGGTATGTACCTCCTTGATCAGCACTGCAAACAACTCATTCAATTGTGCAGGCCATCGTACTAGCAGCGACAAGAGCCGATGCCCGACATCACTCGCGCCGCATGAAGCGGCGGAGCGCAGTGTCGCCATTTGGCTTCCTCCAGTCGGTGACTCATGTGCGGTTGATGCACTCGAACATCACTGCGCCGTTCCGTCGGGTTTTTCTCGCCCCCCATCAAGGGCTGGTCGAACCTGTCGACGACATTGTGTGCACGAGTGACTCCAAATTGCTGCTGCTCAATGGGTCGTCGCTGTGGTGTGCAGGGTGGGTCCGTCTCAACGTGGACTACCTCGTTCGTGTCGAGGCCATTCCAGCGCTGCTGTTTAACTTGCTGTGCCAAACCACCTTTTTCTCCGTGTGTGGTGCAAAGGTAGCCCTCTCCCATGGATATCTCTTGTGTCGACGGCCACACACTGGCTCAACATTGTGGCTCGTCGGTAGTTGGACCACGACCGGCTCACGCATTTTGACTGTTTGTGCGTGAATGAACTGAACTGGCGCGACTTTTTAACGCTGTCGATCACCCATGTCAAGCTCCCTCGACGGTTTAAAGGCCTGAGTTTGCACGAAGACTTTTCTGTGATTCGCCAGGCTTCGCACAATGCAAAGCCAAAACCGCACCTCGCCAAAGACGACTCGGATCGAAAATCCACTCACGTCGGCAGCTCTCGTGGCCCGTCCGTGTTTGAAGCATTTGGGTAGTTCATCGTTGCGGTAATTATTCCCATCACCAAAAACGATGCGCCGGCATTTGAACCCAATTTGATTGGCTGGTCAACCGTCACGATCGTCATCCGACCAATCACATTACGAGACAACAACGCATTCATGAATCACGTTGGCAACTTCCACTCCCACGGCATTGCATATGTAAGAGAAACGAAGCACACGCCACATATAGCAAGCATTTGTCCATATTGCGGCAATTCTGCATCGAATACACCTGCTTTGCGACAACGGTAACACACATGTAGGTCCCGTTGGCTTTACTTGTCATCGTGCCAGCCACAAGCGTCCTCGATGATTGCACAAGCGCCCAACGCATGGAGCACTGAGCGCTTCAGCATCGGCTCATCCAACACACTGGTCGACCGTGGACAGTTTGTTTCCCAGAGCGATGGCTACGGCAAAATGTTGCATCCTTCAAGGCGAAGGGTGAGCTTGGATCCAGACTGTGACTCGACCATGACAGCCGTGCAACCGCCATGCGGCGCGAAAGTGCCGACGTGTGCCGTTGATGGATGCGCCACGTTGGTCGACGTACGCAAGCGATGCTGGCGCATGGTGGCGGCGATCCGTGCCAAGTTGTCGGGTGACATTCGCAAACCTGCCAACGCCATGGTTCGCAAAGAAACGCCACTCTAGCCGTACTTCCAAGCCAAATGAATTCATATCAACGTCTCGATAGAAGCGGATGTTCCGGTCACTTCGCAAGATGCACAGATTGTGCTGCTTCTGCCGTTTACCGCAATGCACGCCCAAGAACATCGATGTCACAACAACTACGACATCACAATACTCTGGAGACAGCCGCCGCACATGTTTTTCAACTGGGCCACGAAGGTTGTTCAAGAGAGTAAAGTCCCAATACGCAGGCATGGACGCGCTGTCTATTTTCGAGTGCGGCCTCCTTGACGCAATTGCACTTGCTCGGCAATACCAAACACGAATGTGTCAAACTCGGACTTGAGCACTCCTGGAGACTCGTAGTTGGTCTGGATTGTCTTGACGCTAGGCGGGAGATTCACTTTGCCCCGTGTTGTCACAGTGGCCTTGCCGTTCGCATGCGCAAAGACGAGGCACTGCGCTGGCTCAAGGGCGGCATTCTGGACAAACCATTCGTACCAGAGCGTCACTTCACTCTCATGAACGTGGCTGTCCGGGTTGTACACGATAATCGTTGCGTTGGCATCTTTCAGGATGGCAGGCCAGCACGCCTCGTACACTTGATCACCCGAACAGTCCCAAATTTCGACGCTGGCTTGGGCTCGACCGTTGGTCTTTTCGCATTCAAGGATCCTGTCGTGGAAGCAGTGAGTGCCACAACGACGACACGAATCGTCTCGACGACGCACCGGACGCCAACGGTGGGCTGATACTTCTCCTGGTTGCCCAGGCGGTCAGTGCTATCACTGAGAAAGTTGGCAATCTATGCTCGTGTGTGAGCTGTCCATGTCATGGAGACACCATGCACACACCGCGGACTTGCCGCCTTCTTTGGGCCCCACGACTAGGATCTTGAGGGGCGGCGCCATCGCGAGCGATGGCAGGTGGTAGCTCGGCGACTTTTCAATTTTCCAGAGGATCTTTTCGAGGGAGCTCCGTGATTGGTATAAAATAAGGAATATAAACCAATAGATAACTAGCATTCCCCCGCTGTTGGGACCAAAATCACGTTGCGGCGAGAAGCCTCTCCTGCGCTTGGATCTCATGCACGACCTCTTGTGCCGTGGGTCGCAGCGCCGGGTCGAACTCGATGCATCGGAGGGCCAAGCCGTGGAGCCACGGCGGACAAGTTGTTGAAAACGCAGGCTTGATGGCACCGTTCATGACCTGTCCCAACCACCCGCGTCCGTCACGTGGATCCAGCCGTGATCGTCCAACGGTACCTGGAACATGATGGTAAAGTTGCCAAGCTCCTGGCCCTTGGCGTTCACCATGCCGAAGTACGGCACGACGTGCGTATCCAGTTCCGATAAGACCTGGAACGACGACGGACGGGTCAGTGGATCCAAGCGCGTGGGCAAACAACATCCTGCACCCACCATCCCAAACGAATACACGTCCGCTTTGACCGTATAGTACTTGCCTTGGAGCACTTCCGGGGCGGTCCACCGATACGTCCCGACCGCATTGCTCATGGACTTTTCCACGACTTGGCGCGCAATACCAAAGTCGCCGAGCTTGGCGTCCATGGCTTGGTTCAAAAACACATTGGGCGATTTCAAGTCTCGGTGAATGACCTGCATGCCACCGCTTGGATCAGTTCGTCTTGCGATCGTCGTGCAGCTCGACGCCACTTGCGCTCGCCACCAACGTAAAGTACCTGCTGACCATGCAAATACTCGAGCGCCAGCGCCATCTGCCGCGCACACGCCATCTTTTGCGGCCACGAAAAATGGATTGCATTCTTGAGCCCCGACTTCGACTTGGCCAAGTGGGTTTGCAGGTCGCGCAGTTCCATGTACTCGACGACGCACATGAGGTCCGTCATGTCGGGGGTCGTCCATATCGCCCCGACAAAGTGCACGAGAAACGGACTGTGAAATCTGCACAACGATCAGTTGCTGAACAAGGTGGTAGCGAGCTACCAAGCGCAGCACGCACCGCGTCATGAGCGCGATCTCTTGCACGAGCGATCGAATGTTTTTTACATTGTTGTGATCCGGGCGAAGGCGTTTAACAGCGACGAGGTTGTCTTTGTAATGGCCCAGCATCACTTCGCCAAAAGTCCCACGACCCAAGACAGCTTCCAAGAGCACGACTGGTTCCGAGAGGCGGTGGGCTTCGAGGACGCTGTCGACATTGTCCTCAACGTCACTATCACCCCCCGACTCCAAGTGCTTCATAACGGCGATGACGTCGTCGCTGTTGCCGTCGCCTTGTGCATGCATGTCGCGGTCGATGACTTGAACGTAGTCTTCATGCACGACGAGGTCAATGGAGCGTTTGTCTGGCGGTGCTTCTTGGTGTGACATTCTGGGACGAGACGAGCGACGCCTCCAGCACCTCCACACAACCAGAACAAGCAACACAACGCCGCCGACGATAGAACCCGTCACGATTCCAGCATTCGATGCTCTGCTAGAGTCAACCTTGTCGGCAAGGACGCGCACCGCCGGCCACCTCATGGCGCAGGCACTTCTCTCGGCGACGATGTCAAGGTCGAATGCCGACAATTGATTGCATTTTATTTTATACACATAGTAAATGTATCTCATGGCTGGTAATATTTTTCTCCGAAAGTACACATACTTTTCGCGGGACGTGCGTAACTGACTCGATGTTCTCGAGACCGCCGCTGTTTCGCGGGCAAGGTAGTGTCGCCGCGGACGGAGCGGCGGGCGGCGCACCCACGGAGGAGGACTTGCAGAATGGCTGCCTTTGTTGGAGGAGGTAACGTGGCATGCATCGTGGCGTTTCGGGGACTGCGTGGGAAACTGATTTGGCCCGTCGACGTGAAACCCCTCTACGTCCACGAGTGCAGACCATTCTCTAGCTCGTCATGGTCGTGGCTCCGCCATCGTCAACGAAACAACAGTCGGTGGCGACGCGAAAGGAAGTGCTGCGCACGAGCAGCAAGACCCGGCGATCCATGGCCCCACACTTGTTGCGTCCATTCCGGCGGGTTTCGCGTGACGGCCACGTCAAAGTGAAACCCGTCAAGGCGCGCAGCTTGTCGCTTGCGATTCATCGGCGATCGATCGAACAATTTTTCTTTCCGAACCGCAAACGTCCCGTAGTCGTTCGCGCGCAGTCGGCATATCCCTCGCCGTCCAAGCGCATCTCGCTCTTCCTTGGCAGCATCAACCGCAAGGAAAAGATCATCCAGCGCTTCATCCTGCACATGCAGCTCGGCGTGCTCATGCGGCAAACGACACACATGCACTCGATCACGAAAGGCGGCGGCGGCGGCGGTGGCATCCAAGCGCGCGACTTGGAGACCCGCATCGGCGACTGGACCCTCGACAAGCTCTACCGACAAAAGAACCTCTACGTACGTCGTCGGCACCCCCGCCATTCCTTCTTCGAGGCCATGGATGACCATCGATGGCTAGATCTGCATCAACGCACTCATGGGTCTCGCGCTAGCGATGTGGGAACTGCAATTCTCGTGGTCGCACTCGACCGTCGGCCCCGACTCGGACTGGAGCGCGACCAACGGTGGTTCGGTGCGGGCGCTCGGCATCACATCATTCAGCACAATTCTCAAGCTGATTATTTCCCTGTCGACGGTCGTGCTGCTCATCCAAGTCGTCGACTTGTATCGGCTCTACGTCAAGGAAAATCATGCGATTTGGGGCGATTCGGCCGAGTTTGGCCCTGGTCCGACGTGGACCGCATCGCTCCTGACGTCGCTGGCTATCGAGATTGTAGTCTTGATGGTGCATCCGGTGCCGTTCCTTGAAGAGATGGTGCACCAAGCCGCGTCATGCCTCATGTTTGGCCGGCTGTACTTGCTTGCGCGGGTCTACCGCGATCACGCCGCCATCTTTCGACTGCGAAAGGAAATCGTTCAGGTACCGATCCAACTGTCGTCGTGCACCTCATGCGGCCGCAGCATCGATTCCTACACTCGTCGAGCCCCGTCTTCAACTGGGCACTCCCGCTCAAGGTCGCATTCGAACAGTCGCCGCTCCGCCTCCTGGTCGTGCTCTTCTTCGCCGCGCTGCCCGTGTTTTCCATCTCGATCTACGTGCTCGAGCGACAATACCAGCCCGACATCTTTACGTTTGCCAACTCGACGTGGTTTGCATATTCGCAGCTCAACATCCACGTACGGGTAGCTGCGACCACAGTGTTGATGACGTCGTGAGTAGAAGGTGTCGTTTCACGCACGTACGTGGAAAGGCCGCGTCGCGACGGCTTCGATGGTCGCGCTGGTGAGTCGTCCGACGTCGAGCCAAGTCGCGCTCACCGACGGATGCCAGGGAACGCTGTTCGAGACGATGCTGGTGGTGGCGATTTTGCACAAGATCGGACTCCGCGACAAGGACCGCCTCATGCTCGCGTACATTCAACGCAATGAGGCGACGCACGCCGTACAACACGCTGCACGCAAGGCCATTCGGAATTGGATGCGATGGAAGGTCGCCGTGCGCCAGCTCCACAAGGCCGACCGAGACGGAGGAGGCGGGTTGCGCCGCCCGTCGGCGCTCCAACCGCCGGCGTTGCTCTGGTCGTCGAAGCCGTTCGCGGTCGTGCCCGTCGCCGATGGTCGGTGCCGCAAGCACGAAGCGTCGTTCTGGAACGCGATCGAGAAATTCCGACAAGCGCGCAGCGGCCAGCAACTCGTGGAACAAGCGGTGAACAACCCAGTCTTGGACAAACTACATGCGCTGGAAGAAGCAGTGATCAAGATCCGGGCCAAGTTGAGCCAGCCCACATGCTCCATCTGCGGCGGTGCCCAGCGACCCGGCAGCGTGGCACCGAAACAGACCCACGTGGTGGCCACGGCCGCCGACGACGAGGCGTGCATGATGGCAGAGCTGGAAGGATTGAAAAGGACGGTCTCGGCGTTGGAAAAGCAGCGCGCAGTGATTCAATCGCTCTTGTCCTGCGTGGCGTGAGAGAGAGAGATGTACGCGCCCTTGCACTCGAGAGCTGATTTGGTTAAGTTAAATTTACACGACGCTATACGAGTCCAACGGCGCCGTTGGGGTGGCGCCCACTGGATGGTTGGCGAGGCAGTTGAGTTGCTTTGGCTGGAAATGGTTGTGCGGAGTTGGTGGCGGCGGAGGGGGTTGGAGTTGGTGGTGGGTCTGCGGTGGAAGAGGCGGCGGGTGGTGCTGCTGCTGAGGTAGGGGCGGCGGAGGTTGGTGCTGTTGGGGGTGGTGGTGGGGCACTTGGGCAGTCTGCTTCCTCGTCAACTCGCCAAGTCGATGGGCCAAATGGTCGCGACTCATGTGTTTGTTCACCAAGTAGACAAACCGCATGTCTTGAAATCGCGGTGCCGATGGATGTGTCCATGCCCGCAGGAGCGTCGCAGTATCTCTAGGCATTTTCCCACCTTCTTCCAACTCGCACACGAGCCTGTACATTTCTTCTCTCAGGTAGAAGTGCATGTCGTGCTCGAGTCCGGTCTCGGACGACGCCGTCACGGGCGCAACGCACACGGGCGGGCCAGGACCAGGAGGAAGTGGCGGTGGAGGAGACGATGGCGGCGGAGGCACTGTCGACGTGATGCTTTGATTTGCCACGTCTTGCAAGATGTCGAGCCTGTTGCGGCCTTGGAGATGGAACAACGGCGGGTAGTTTTCTTGGTTGGCTCGATCGTATCGTGGCGAGTTGAGTAGCGTGGAGAGGAGAATGAGCTTGGAGTTGCCGATGGACGACGACGCACACGGAAGAGCGGCCTTGCGCCCCACACTCATCCTCGGCAGGTACGCGTTGTGGTTGACGTGGGTTTGCCGAGAAGCTTCGAGGGCACTTGTGGTCGGCGGAACAGGTTGGTGTGTCGAGGGAGATGCCTGCGCCGCGGGAGGTATCAACGGAGCGGTCGAAGTTGCTTCGGGTTGCCTGGGTTCGTCTTTCACAACCTTCAATTTCTTATTGGGTGGCTGCTTGTCTTGACGTGATGCCTTCTGCTGCACTTCAGTGAGCTCGTCCTGATCCGACTCGCCACTGCTAATGCTATGATCACTGCAGTCGTTGCTCCCGTCGCTATCGTCGTCTGTGGCGATGGGAGACGGCGATTTCGCGGGCGCGGCAATCGGTGTTCGCTTCGGTTTCGATGAGGGCTTGGATTTTCGCGATGAATTGGCCGTCGACGTCCGCTTGGAAGGCGATGAAGTGGTCGTGGTCGGTCGAGTGGTGCTTCGGTCAGCCATGGCTTTTCGTTTTGGTGACGACGGTAGTCGCGTCTGGGGTGTCGAAGCGGTTGGTTTCTCCAACAACATCGCTGGAGGGGGTGGTGTAGGTGCGGTCTTTGAAGTGGCAGCGCCACGCAGTCGTGGGGATTTTGCGATCTTTCCTATAGTCGATGACGGTGCAAGTTCAACGACAGTCGATGAAATAGGCACTTGTTCGTCCTTTTTGTCCTTCTTGTCGGTTTCTGCGGTCGCGGGCGTAGCCAATGGACTTGAAGGCTCCTTCAAAGTTTTGAGCAGCGCTTTGCGCTTGGCTAATGCTTGCCTTTCGGCTTCGAGCTGTTTATGCGACGGCCGTCCAACCTTTCGTTTGGGCAAGTCGGGAAGTTGCACGAGCGCAGACGGCGACAAGACTATCGCGCTTTCGTCGTCAACGTCGCCGTTTTCGTCTTCGTCGTCGCAGTTCGATTCATCTTCAGAGATGACTTTTCGCGATGACCGAGTGCGTGAGGTCGCATCTTTGGTCGGTTTCGGATGGTCGACAGAGGTCATATTCGACTTGGACGCTTTTCCATTCGTTCGGTGTGCTTTGGCCTCTTTAAAACACGACTCACACACGTACGAAGCGGCTTTATAGCGACCTGTGCTCTTCACCTCGGGCAAACAATCAATGTGAAACCACCGGTTGCACCCATCGCACGCCAGGCTTTCATTCACACGCTCGTCGTCCATTTTGTACCACCCGTCGAAGCTCTTGCTCCATTTGACAAAGTGGATTTTCACGCTCGTCTCGACTTCGTTCACTTCTATCACGACAGCGTTGTACAGTACCATGTCAAACTCAACGAGGACGAGTTGCCCGACTTGTAGTCCCGCCTCTTCGTTGGAAAATTCCTTGCGGCAGCCTCCACATTTCACCTCGGCACCGCTGTCGTCCTTTTCGCACGACGGACATACCACTGACACTTCATTGTCGTCGTCAAGGGGAGTGACCCGTACTTTGTTTTTCTCGGCGCATCGTCGGTGGTACCCAGTACCGCACGTATCGCAAAAGTAATGGCAATTGGTCTTTGAACACGACGAGCAAGGTCGAGAACGCTGCTTGGCTTGGATGAAATCGCACACTTTGCATGTTCCGGTGGCGGCATCAACGAGGGAAAACTGGCAATTGGGACACTCATTGCGTTTGACCATTGCTTTCTTCGGGGTCGAATAAATAGATGCGGCAAGGGGAGGCCACGGAAGGGAACGTCTCGGACCGGTTGGAGGGTGCTTGGAGCGACTTTACCGGCGGAAGGAATGGCGGGCGGCGACCGAGGAGAACGACCCAACCCACGTCTATCAATTTGCGGAATGGGGGCAGCTGTTCGATTTCCCAATCCACAATACTCTGCATCTTTATAATCCAGCTGGTTGAAGCCTCTTTGGTCCATACTTTAACCGAGTCAAGCAGGGTTGGTATTATTTGTCAGAGGTTTATTCGGCACTACACGACCATTTTTTTGTCGCGCGGGACACACCCATACAAAAGTCAAAAGTATTGCCTCCGACGCTATAAAATTTGCCTGCAGTCAACTCAAAAATTTGAAAAAGTACATGGTAGTTTCAGGATCGCGTTGCAACATCCCTCCCGACGTCCGGATAAGTCCAATAAACTGACCAATAAGAGGTCGCGTTCTCGGCGATACGACAGAAATCCATGGATAGTTGTTTATTGGATCTTCGTGCAATTTTTCCCTGGTCCTCGAACGCAAGTAAGTTTCACAACCATGGCTGGGTGATTCGATATCCTTGCGAGGAAGATTAAACTTGCCACGCAGTAGAGATCATGATGTATGTGGTGTCGGCGAATCGATGGGATACCAGGCCATGGGTCTAGCGAGCAGACAGCCAGTTGCCAGAAGACGTATATGCCACGCCTGCCTCGCAGGCACGACGGCGAAAAGATGTTGGCGCAGGGGCAAGCTCGGTGCGTTGGGAAAGCACAGCAAGGAAGTCGCTAACCTATTGCAACAGATGTGAAGGCCACATCCCTTGGTAGGATGCCTTGAGCCAGGGGGGTGTCAAATTCGTTGCACCATGACACTGCGGTTGTCGCGGCCATTATGTTCATGTCGCCTGCGAAGCGTATAGCTCGAGTTCGATGCACTGAAGTCGCTGACCGTGATGTTCCTTTCCATATCGATTGTGAAGGATCGCAGCGTTTGTTTGCCCACAAGATCGCGTATCCACGACAAGGCGAGTGGTTTGTTTACACGGCTTGTTTCAGAAAACCTCCAAGAACCCATTTCACGTGGATCTCATAGTTCCCACCTGCAGGAATCAATACACTTGTCATTCGTGATTTTGATGCTGGTCGGGCAGCGCGGAACGTCGACGAAGGATCCATGCAAGTGATGACCAAGTATGCGTGTCAGATGATGTGGTTCAAACCACAGATGAGAACACTATCCTACTGATGAGTCTGATGCAACCCCAACACACTCCTACGCATTGTCGAGGCATGGGCAACACGCTCGTCGATGACTGGACCTACGAGTCAGATCAAGTCTGGCGTACCCACGCAGGGCTACAAGGCAGGTCGTGGATCTACATGATTGTGAAGCGGCGTCGCCATTGCTCCATATTCGCACTTGAGCACAGCGAACCAAGTGGATAGCCACACCGCACGACGTTTTCTTCGTGCGTTGAATGGACGCATGGCGGAAGCAGGGACCTCCATGGAATAGCTCCACCAACACAACTATCAAGCAGGCACACTGCACTACGCACACTGGCGCGATTCTCGCTGCTCATCGTTTGTTTGGTCGGGCCCGCGCGTCATGGCTCTCCGTGAGACCGCAACGAAGGCCACCACCAACTCGCCGATATTCACGGGTGGACCCAGTAAAGTTCGTGGGTTCGATTATGTACGTTCGTAAAGAAGTGCCTCTATACAAATGACAAGTAAGTTCGTTGAAGTACGAGCTAGACCCAGCCGTGGGGTGGGTCCACGGCTTGGTTGAGTGGCGGAGATCCCGTTCCACCCATTTTTTGTGGTCATTTCGGAATATTGCCATGTTGCGCCAAATTGTCTCCCGTAGTGCTGCGTCCATCCGCCATGCGTCCCGCGGTATGGCGACATTCGAGCGCAACAAGCCGCATCTTAATGTGGGTACGATCGGTCACGTCGATCACGGCAAGACCACTTTGACCGCTGCCATCACCAAGGTGTTGTCGGAGCAAGGTGGCGGCAAGTTCGTTGCGTTTGAAGATATTGACAAGGCCCCGGAAGAGCGCGCTCGTGGTATCACGATCTCGACGTCGCATGTCGAGTATGAGACTGAAAACCGCCACTACGCGCACGTCGATTGCCCCGGTCACGCCGATTACGTCAAGAACATGATCACGGGTGCTGCCCAAATGGACGGTGGGATTTTGGTCGTGTCCGCCACGGATGGCCCGATGCCCCAAACCCGCGAACACATTCTGTTGTCCCGCCAAGTCGGTGTCCCTGCCTTGGTCGTTTTCTTGAACAAGGTCGACATGGTGGACGATGAAGAATTGCTCGAATTGGTGGAAATGGAAATCCGCGAGTTGCTCGACTCGTACGACTTCCCCGGTGACGACATCCCTGTCGTCCGTGGTTCGGCGTTGCAAGCTGTCCAAGGCACGGATTCGCCTCTTGGAAAGGATGCGATCCTTGAATTGATGAAGCAAGTCGACGAATACATCCCCGAACCCGTTCGTGACTTCGACCGTCCGTTTTTGTTGCCCGTCGAAGATGTGTTTAGTATTTCGGGTCGTGGTACTGTTGTGTCGGGCCGTATTGAGACGGGTGTCATCAAGCCTGGGGATGAAGTCGAATTGGTTGGCATCCAAGCCACGTCCAAGTCGACCTGCACGGGTGTCGAAATGTTCCGCAAGTCGCTCGAAATCGGCCAAGCCGGTGACAATGTCGGTGTGTTGCTCCGCGGGTTGAAGCGCGAAGATGTGCTCCGCGGTCAAGTGTTGTGCAAGCCCGGCAGCATTAACGCCCACACCAAGGTGACGGCTCAAGTGTACGTGCTCAAGAAGGAAGAAGGTGGCCGACACACGCCATTTTTCAACAACTACCGCCCCCAATTCTTTTTCCGCACAGCCGACATCACGGGCAACGTCACGCTCCCAGAGGGCACGGAAATGGTCATGCCTGGTGACAACTTGACGTTGAACATTGAGCTGATCCACCCCGTCGCGATCGACGAAGGCATGAAGTTTTCGATCCGAGAAGGTGGCCGCACGATCGGCGCTGGTGTCGTCGCGACCGTCGTCGAGTAAATCGGTCGCCCCACATAACGACAAACAACCAAAACACCACCTTGTTCTACTAGTTTAACACCGAATGCATCCCATTTGGACTCGCTCCCATTCATCCTGATTGCGATCAAGGGCTTGTGCAATGGGCGGTCGATCCTTGGTCCATGGCCAAGTGGACATGGCGTTAAGGGGGGGTTGGGACTCGGTTGGATGGGGTCATGGCGCGTTCGACGCACTGCAGACGGCGGTCCAGCGTCCTCAGCGAGTCTTCCACTCGATCGAATCGTGTCTCAATGAAGTGGCGGAGGTGGGAAACCATCTCGACCAAGCTTGACGATGGACTGCCGGTAGGATCGATGGCATGTGGTCGACACAATGCACGGCGAGTGTGTGCTTCGTAAGCCAACGGGCGAGCGCAAGCGGCCGACGGCACAAAGAACCCACCAGGCGGTTTGACTCCACACAACACATGAACGACGACAGAGGTGGCGTCACGAGATGGGGTCAAGCGAAGGCCATGGACTTGGCGCGACGGCAGGGAAATGCAATCGTCGTCGGGGAGCCATTCCAACTGGTCACGAGCGGCGTATCGTCCCAGGAGGATGGTTTTGGACGTCAGGTGGCTTCCAATTGCGACGACGCTTTGATTCGGGCCCGTGGAGCACTACGCATGCGACTTGATTGAAGCAGTCGCTCACCAAGTCATCTCACCGTCGCGACCATGTCGGGACTTGCCAACTGAGGGATATCCAACGTGGCGGTGCACTGCAATGTTGGCTCCGCGAGGGTCCAGGAAACGAAGTGAGCTTGGGCACCTTTGACTGCGCTCTATAACGGCTGGGATCAGCATCGTTCAACATGGACGTGGGAGTCGTTACTGCGTGTGCCACGTTGTGCGGTGGATGGAGCTCCTGACAAGGACAATTCACGGCGAGAGAGATCGATACGAGAGTCGTACTGGCAGCACAAGCGACGACGAGGCGCTGGCAGGTACTTGCGAAACAGGAGCTGCTGGAGGTGTGGAGTGGCAGCTTTGGACGGTGGCAACTTGATTTAGTTCCTGCGTGCGTGTCAAGAATGGACTGCTCGGCACGTTTTACCGGCAAGACAAGAAAGGCCGTCGACGATGCCTTGATATGCATCAAGTCAACGACGTCGCCATGACTTCCAAAGGACGTGCTCGCTCGAGCAACGGCACGGCTCGTCTGAGCAATGGTAAGTGGACTGGCGGCGTTCGATCGCGTGACTTGTACGGGGCGCTCTGTCGTCACAAGGAGACCATGATCGGATACGAAGTCGAGCCCGACAATAGTTCGAGTGTCGAGGTCGAGGCTGGACAGCGCGGTTACTCGGAGGTGTGCTGTGCCATTCGAGTACGGCGCATTCCACTTTAACCACTTGAACACCGTTACGGTAGCACCTCCCGTGCTGTGAAGTATGTCGTCGTGAGCTCCAACGGCTTCAAGTGATGACGTGGTGACGTACATGGCGAAGTGTGTACCCGATGGATTCCAGCGAGCGAGCTGCCTCGCAGACGCTATGGGGTTTGAGACTTGACAGTCAGCATCTGGCGACTCCAGTGACACGAACTTGAGAGCTGACGACGAGTGGATCTAGAGAGGGGGCGGCGTATTTGGTGAAGACTGGTACCCATGCAAGGATTCGCATGTACCAGAAGTGTCCATTCGAGAGGATGCCACTGAAGACCACATATCCGTGGAGACACGTTGAGGAACACTCGCACAGAATGGAGGGTGCATGCCGCTGGATTCCATTCCCACACGTCGACATCTGTCAAAGTCGCAGCAGCGAGGTACACTCGTGTATGGTGTCGATGTTTTGACCACGCCACATGCAGGTATGGGCTCGTGGCCGTGTTTGCCGCACGTTGAGCTTGTGCAAGCAACTCGAGCGCGCCAAACTTGCCGGTGGTGTCTTGTCCACGGCATCTAAACACACTCACCTTGGACTCGACAGGCAACGCAATGCATTCGACGAGCGGGGAATACGCTACTCGCAACACGAGGTTCACGAAAACTTCCATCTAAAGGCGTGAAAGGATATACCCTCGCATAGGTGGTTACGATGTCGATGTGCCGCGACATCCACCACGGCCCATGCTGCGTCCCCTGCACTCATCGGTTGCCAAGCGCGTTGAATCCGGCTTATCCGGATATCTTATCCGTCTGACCGAGGATTTAATTAGTGTAAGCACTCGAACTTCGACAATTCCTTCTGAGAATTCCCAGCACTCCGCGCCAACACCGCCGACCGCCGTGGACTACCATCGCGCACTGACGCACGTCCATTCCCCGCGCCGTGGACTCGTGCCGCAGTCGTGGCAAACGACCCTTCGTCGCTCGGCGACGTTGCAGTGGCCGCTAGAACCCTTCCATGCCAACCCATGACACTGCACGTCGACTTGATTGGGTCGATTTTATGGAGACGACGACAAGTGCAGATCCACGGTGGTCCTAAGCTACCGCAACCGCTCTGTTGCTATCGTCCTGCGTTGTTAGAGTATGGCGATCGAATGCCCGTCCGGGCATGCGCTGCTTCAGTACAAATGGTCACGCAGCGTCGACCAGCACGACCAGAACGGCGTCATTCTTGGCGATATCTCCCATGGGTGTCCTTTCTTCAGACCAGGTGCAGGGCCGTCCGGATATGGGGATGTAGTTATCCGATATTCCGGTGCAGGAAGGTGATGGGCGCGTTGTGGACGGAGGTGGCTCCAACAACGACAGGGGGGTCGCGATTCTTTAGCGCGATGCTGGCGTGTCGTGCGCCAGACTGCTCGGGTGGCCGCGCAAGAGGGCTGCAGCCACTCTCTCGTGCGCACAGGTGCGACGTTCACGGAGCGTGTTTCGAACCGACGCCGGCTACCCATTACACGTCCTTTCGTGTCCAGAGTACGTACTCATCAAGAACGTCATGAAATTTGCGAGCTGGCACACGCCGTCGCCGTCGTTGATGCGCACTAGCAGAGCGAAAGGAACCGCACATAGATAGGGTTACACGGCCGAGGTGGTTTAGGTGGTGGGACCACCGCCGGAGTTGTAGACATCCGCGAAGTATTTGCGGCGATGGGAAGCGTGACGGTACATCGTATCCTCAACAAGCCAGATCAAGCAGCAAGTCAAGTACACCCGCCATGCGCCATCGAAGATGTGGCCAAGGTCGCGCCACGACAGAATGTTAAATGAAGATGTAGGACGTGTTGATCTAATTGATGCAGTTCCTTGAAAGTTGAGAAATGGGACAACGGCAACACCATCACTTCCAGGGATGCTGGCACTCGGTTGATGGAACTGAAAGACTTGAGCTTTCATTCTTCGTAAATAATGTATCTAACGAGTTTTCTATTTACTTGGCGCCCACCGACATGCTGGTGGATGCCCCCACGACACAGACAGATGACGACACCCACACATACACACGCTGTGGAGCTTCTAACCTTGGGTCGACGCAATCTTCTTTCGATGTGCTTCATACATGTGTATCCATTGCTCCATGGACGAATCTTTTGGGACGTCGACGACGGGGGAAGCAGACTCGGCGTCGTTGCGCAGAATGCGTGCGACGACCTGCTCGTACGTGTTGAGCTTCGTTTCGAGTGTCTTCGTGTTGATTGTGCTGCTCATGAATGCGCAGTCTGTTATGGCAGCGGTCCAGTCCTTGTACATGGCACACTGCAGTTGGTAGTAGAAAATACGTGATTCGGGACACATCGCGAGCGACAGTTCCGACACTTGGTTCGCCAGTTTTCGCATAAAGTCGCAGTACTTTTGGTGGTATGACTGCATGTCCTGCAGCAGCTGCTGTTCCGTCGTGCTTCCCACCAGCAGCTCGCGGACGTCTTGGGCAATTTCCATGATGATCAGGACTTGGCGGCGACTTGTCTCCTTGGACGCAAATTACAAAATTGGACCTCTTCTTTTGGTGTGGGCCAGTCGGGCACGTCAATATCCGTTTAAGTGCGATATTCCTCCGCAAAGGGGTGAAAAACCCGAGTATCTTGGGGGCTGTTCGCGGGTGCTGACACGACGACGCGAAGATGTACCATCACATCCTGAGGAGTTCTTCGACTTCGTCACCCGTCGCCGTGAAACGGCACGAACACACGACGTGCGAGAAATTGGTAACTAGGCTAGCCCCCGCGACGACCAGAACGCGCAACACGCCGTGACAGTAGCTTTTGCTGTGGCTAGGTTTTAACTCAGAACGGCGCCGTCGGATCCGATGTCGAGCGATCGACGCATCTTCATGGGCCGTGTCTTCCGTCCTCGGTAGTGGAACTGATTTAGGCGAGGTCGATGCAACCGCATCAATCAACTTCGAGTGCGGCCGTCCCCGAGTTTTAAATGACTTGAATCTTGTATGGGATTCGACACATGAATCAATTAATTGGACAGTGGGCTTCGAACTTCGCGGCTACTTCCAGCTGGCAGCGAGGGTTTATCGCACTTAGAAGGACCGCCTACAAACAGCCAACCCCGAGGTTGGGACCGTGCATCTATGTGCTGCATCTTCTCGCTGGGCCTTCTGCACCATAAACCATGCTGCGCGTACCGTGGGTCGCTTGTTTCGCGCGCGCCGATGCGTGCACGATATATTGAATCGACGGGGTTTGCCACCCGCGTCGCGGGGTCCCCACCACATCCAATCGACGTTTGTTGAGAATGCATGCGAACGCGCGCCGAGCCACATGGCGCTGTCGGATATGTAATGTGACAGGTCCTCTGAATATGTGATACACGAATTCTGCGGTGCATTTTTTTACGCGCTTTCCGCCGTGGAATCGGTCGTTTTGTATGCGCAGGCCATGTATTTTTATTTGGGTTTCCTGGCTTCTCGCTTCTTTTGGAACTGCCATGACGACGAGGGTGGCTTCCGATCGAAGTCGAGCTCGGTGCTCCAGGCGAGTTGGATTGCCTTGGCGCGCGCGCCAAAGAAGGTCGGTGGGTGTGGCTGGGGGGAGGGGCACGTGGGTTGACAGTGTGGAACGTAGTTGACAGCGTGCGAAAGAGACGAGTTGTGTGATGTTGGATGGGTAGCCACGGAGAATTCTGGTCGCTATTTCGCTTAACCTCTGCGTCAAATGGTCATTGGAAGTAGTCCGTCGCACACGAAGACACACACATACATCTTGACACGCACGCAGGACGAGCCATTGGAAATGCTAGGCTGCGACTATTCCTGGTCAGATGCACTAGCAGCGGCTGCTGCCTGGGTGCACCGTGTGGTCAACGTAAAAATGGCCCAAGTCACGCCCGATGGAACGGCCGCCTTCGTCATTGCTTGAATGCACAGACAACGGGCCGAAAGCCAATCCCATAGACGTTTGAGCCGCCGCCGCCGCCTGGATTGACAACCGAGTTGGAGTCCCCCGTGCCGTCGGTGCTATGTAGGTGACAGCCACCGTCAAGTCGCGCGCGATTCATGCAGGTTCGATCGAGATCCAGCGCAGAGCGAGCACGCAAAGGTGGCTGTAATGTGTGATGGACCGTGCTGGATCAACCGGGGACTCGGCGACGTCGTGCCGACGAGCTCCCCGCATCCACGACCCTTGCCCCGCGCAGAGGGTGCTCGGTCGCCACGGAGACCGATGCTGACTTGGCAGGCCCACGCCTGCGGTGGCACATGCAATTACTGTACATCCTTACGAATCTCGGCGCGGAGTGTGTCGTCAGCGGTTGGTACTGTAGCTCGCGTGCCGTCGACCCCGTGACAACGCGGTTTCGGCACGCGCCACCCCCGCCTTTCTCGACCTGCGCGTGCTTTGGTGCCGTGGCTATGTGGTCGGCCACAGCGATCCAATGGACCCCATCCCGTTATCGACCCCTCCGCCACGTTGTGTGTGCACGGCGATCAACCATGCGACACGCACCCGCTGGGCTTGTTACGCCCTCCATGTGTGACATGCGCATTTGTGGATCGACCCGCGCGCCAGGGGCGCCATGCCGCGCCCTTTGGAATGACAGAGCTTTACTGCACGTCGAGAGCTGGTACGACGCCATGAACCATGAGACGAGGCACGCGCCACAAGCCCACTATCGAGTATCTATCGCTCGTATGCCGCCGCCACGCGGACGCGCACCGATCGCCTTGGGGAGGTTGCCGCGACGAGCGCCAACTGTGCCGCTCGTCCTGTCAAAAAACGAGCCCTCCCATGGACGCCATTCTCGGTGCTCGATCCCTATTGCAGCGCCTTGACGCACGTCACATCGCCCTCGTCGTCGCTGCCTCTGTCGATGCCGAACGCCACGGGGACCGATGCTCCCGTGACCCCAATGCACGCGCACCCGGTGGTGCGCGGACGAGTCCAAGCAAGGCTGGAAGTTCGTCTAAGTTTAGCTTGACATGGGCGAATGCGTTTCAGATGTGCCAGAGTGGAAGAACGGACCATCGCTTCACACCACGCTGCAGTGGATATGGAACTCCCCATGCTGCGTCTGCGTCCTGGCCATCGAAAGCACCGCAGCATTCGCGAGGTCACGACGAAACTGCACAAGATGATCGTTGCAGAGTCGACTGCCGCCGTGAACGACCAGACCAAGGCACAGGTTGTGGCCGACGCAATCGCGGCACGTGCTCCAGACAAGCACGTGTCGAACTCGCTCATCGACTCGATGACCGTCGACAACAACGGCAGCAAGGGTCCGTCCGACGCTACTCCCATGGCTCCCCAACAACCCGCAGCCCCGCCAGAGCCAGCGCAACCAGCCCAAGCGCACCACCCGTACAAGCCAAAGGAGATCGTGCGTGGGTTCGACCACCACCGCACCACGTCGTCGTCTCACAGGAAGCGCTCGACGTCGTCGTCCAACTCGACAACAAAGCCCATGAAGCCACACGAAGTCCTGGCATCCGCACACCACGCGGCGGCGCTCACGGCGCACGAAGCGATCGAGATCTTGGACTACACGACCGTGCATTACGTCGGGACAGTCGAGTCCAAGTCGCGGACGACCGGCGTCGCCAACCATGGGTTTGACGACGACAAAGGCGACTACATCGTCAACGTGCATGACCACATTGCGTATCGATACGACGTCGTCGGGCACTTGGGGCGCGGGTCGTTTGGCCAAGTGCTCAAGTGCCACGACTATGCGACGCGGCAAATGGTCGCGGTCAAGATCGTCCGGAACAAGCAGAAATTCCAGGAGCAGTCGATCGTGGAGGTCCAGTTGCTCCAGCATTTGAACCGTGCCGACGTGGACGGGACTAGCAACGTGATTGCAATGCTCGACACGTTTGTGTTTCGGAACCACCTGTGCCTCGTGTTTGAGTTGCTCAGCATCAACTTGTACGAGTACTTGAAGCTCGAGCAATTTCGCGGCCTCCCGATGCCGCTGCTCAAGAAAATCGCGGTCGATCTGCTCGACTGCCTCGTATTTCTCCACGCAAACAACGTTGTCCACTGCGACCTCAAGCCGGAAAACATCCTCCTGCGCAAACCCAAGTCGACGCAGATCGCAGTCATCGACTTTGGGTCGTCGTGCTTTCACCACGCCACGTTCTTTACGTACATTCAGTCGCGGTTCTACCGAGCGCCCGAAGTCGTCCTCGGTCTGCCGTACGGGATGCCCATTGACATGTGGAGCTTTGCGTGCATTTTGGGCGAGCTGTTCACGGGGTATCCCGTCTTTTCCGGCGAGAACGAAGGCGAGCAACTCGCGTGCATCATGGAAGTGTTTGACGTTCCTCCCAAGCACATGATTGACAAATGCAAGCGACGAAAACACTTTTTCGACGACAACGGCGACCCCACGACGACCGTCAACTCGCGCGGACGGAAGCGTCGCCCCAACTCGCGTGAGTTCCGCGCGCTCATCAAGTGCCACGACGCAAAGCTCGTGGACCTGCTCACCAAGTGCTTTCGATGGGACCCCGCGACGCGGTACACGCCCATGGAAGCGCTCGACCACGAATGGGTCAGTGGCGAATGTAAACCAGCCAAGTCGACGGCGTCCATGACGTCGGTGGCGACTCGACCGCCCGACAAACCGACCTCGTTGGCCCGCCCTCCGTCGATCCATGTTCGCAAAGCGCAGTCGGACAACCACGTTGTCATGACGGGCGGTGAGCTTACGTCGCTCCTGCCCAAGATTTAGGTGATTATTTATCCATGGAAGGTCCGCCGGACGTGCCACCCAAGCTTTCATCGCAACTTCCCCGACACGTCGTCGGACACGAGCTGCATGTAGCTCATCTTAAAATTGCATTATTCGTTGAGGCTTGGCTTGCATGGAGAGCAAGTGCCTCCGTCACACACGCGCATCGGCACACGGGCCCTGGTTCGGACGATCCCATCGTGACGGACGTGTCGTTGACCCTTCCCATGAACGCTGTGCCCGACAAGAACCTCGTGCCAATCCTTGCGCGACGCAGGTTGTCCGATTTGCGAAAACCACTGGAGATGGCACTCGAATGGACACAAGCCACGGCCTCGTTGCGCGTGCTATGGCTGCCAAAAGTGCACCGACTTGTCAAAGCTGCTCGAGACAACCCACGACGCCGTCTTGAGCCAGGCAAACCCGCGGACGTAGTCGGTGTGCATGTTGTACGTGTACCTACACAGTCATGGGCATTTTCGCACCGTCAGGAAAGTTCGTCGTGCAGATGCACTCCGTCGAGACAACGAGGCGACTACCTAGGCATCTGGGCGTTGGCCGAGTACAATCGTACGGTCATGTCGTCGCTGAATGACGCAAGCGACTTGTCCATGGCATTGTACACGACACCGTGCACACAACCGGCGTGTTGGTTGGCCTGTGCCACGTGCATGAGCAGTCATAGAGTGGGAACAAGACAGCGACGTGGTGTACCAAGATCGACGAGGGGGTGCTGGGAGATCGAAGGTCAAACATGTAGATGGAGCCGTCTTCGAGCCCTGCAGTGACGCCATGGTCATTTTGGGGCTGCCAAGCCACGGACAATGCTGCAAACGGTGTGTTGAAGGCCGTCGGGTGCCGCTTGTCGCGGACGTCCCATACGAGCACTGCATGGAAGACATGACGGTATGCCACTTGCAAGTCCGAGAAGATGACGTACCAGTTCGATCTTGGGATGCCGAGGCCAATGCGTGCGACGACTGCGGTCGCCACTTGACGTCCCACACCTTGTCGCTGTGTCCTTGAAGCGACTCTATGAGGGACAAGCCCTCCACGTCCCATAGCTTGACAGTCAAGTCCCAACTGGCACTGGCGAACGAAGATGGGTTGGCATGGATGCTCGTGATGAGATCGTCATGCCCGATTGAGTTGGGCGGCAAAACACGGCTCCATTTCATGGATGCACAGTCAAACGTGAGGAAGTACAAGTCGCCATCGTCGCCACCCGCAATAACAAGACTGGATTCTTCGTGCCACGTCAATGCTGCGGTAGTGGTGGGTAATCGAAGTGCATGGAGGTGGTCGATGCGGCCCGTGAAAGGTTCGAAGGCAAGCAAGCGGACGGAGCTGCTCCAGTCGTTGCCTTCCAACAGCGAGGTCGTAATGGTCACATACTCCTGTTTGTCATCTAGAAGTGGCAGAGTCACATGCAGTAGCGCATCAACTTGCTCTTCCAGGCTGCTCCACGTGTGGACGGCGTCCGGAGTCGCCATCTTGTCAACTTGATGGTGGAAGGCTCGCACCAAGTGTCCACCGGATGCTGAGTATTATACTTCAAAGGTTTACCGGATACACGAAGAGTTATAACAAACATAAGTTTCTCACAAACACAACATATAGTTTGTTATAACATTACCTCCAAAACTACATACCTTCAGGTGTTCGCTTCAGCCCAAAACGATCATTTGGTACATCATGGCCTCACACCCGCCGTTTCCAAGACGCACCCGCGTGCCGGTGCCGACCGCAGAGTTCTGCCTGCCTGCTCCGGTCAACAGCATTTGTGGGGAGAACGTATGGATCACTGCAGGCTTTGCGCTGTTCCTGGTGGTGTTCCTCTTGTTGCCAACCATCTTTAGGACGTTGAAGAGAGAAGAACACCAACCAGGCATCAATGTGTCGAGTCCTGTGGTGTCGACCAAGGCCAAAGCTGTGCAACCTCCTCAAGAGCTATCGTCGGCAGGCGACAGCGACGTCGAAGACCTCAACAAGGACAATACAAACAAGGCAACGCCCACGACGACAGGGAGTGCCGAAAGCAAAAAGACCAAGTAACGTGTGCCTTTCATGCTGTTTAAGTGGCAGCGGCAGTCATGGTCCCCGATTTCTCTGCCATTTTTTGTCGTTTCGCTTGGGGACCGTCTGCCTGCGAAGGTTCTGTCTTGGCGATGCCTTTGTTCTCGAGGACATCGGGCGCGTACTAACAAGTTGTTTTCACCATCTCGCCGTTGCCATGAGCACATATTCGATGCATACCTTCTTGATGAGACCAAACAAAATGCTGTCGACGCGCGCACTGTTCTGCTTGATCTTTTCCTCTTTTTCGAACTTGCGCTTGAGCTTGACGGCCAATTCTACATGTTATTCTATCAACAGTCTCGACGAGGGGGCGCTACGTACGCTCCGATGGAATCACCGACGCGGGAGAATCCTCCGTGCTGAAGTCCCACGCATACCCTTCGGTAGGACTGAAGCGCACACCCGCACTGAGCGCCTTGAACGCCTTGTTGACACGGAAGCTGCATTTTTTCTAGCAAGGCGAATTCGACGTAAGCTCAGAGGCCCATGACGCATTCATTAGAGTTCCGAGATGCAAGTGGAGCTCGAAATAACGTACCAAGCGCGACGTCAGCAGCGTGTACGTGTTTGGCGCTTGGTAGATCGTGGCGTCGAGCACGTAGTAGACAGCCATGACGTGGGCTGTGCGCGGTCCCGTTCGGTTCTTTTTGTGAATGACATACAGGATCTGGGGCACTTGCTTTGCATCGTTCGGCTGGAGTTCATATTCGATGCCGGTCATGCCCTGTAGATGCTCGAGCGGGCGGCGTTGCATCTTGAGGATCTCGTTGTTGCAGTTCTTGTCATACCACGGAGACCCGGCGAAGTAATACAATACAGACTGATGGTCCAGAGGGAACTGGCTCAACCAAATGTTGTCCCGATATGACGCATTGTAGTCGTCGGCGTGCGCGGGTTGCTGCGGCACCGCGGCGCTTCCTGCCTCCATGTCTCGCTGGGGTGACTCGACAAAACATGCGGCCACGAACTTAATATAGTACATCCCTTTGAAGTACGAAATATTCCATAGCGAAATTGACCTCGCATTTAAAGGATTCGCACTTTATACGTGAATTCGGTAGAACGTCTTCACCACACAGCGAGATCTTGCGATGAGTTCGCGGCATGAGGGTACGTCTCATTGTGGCAACGTAAAGGAAACTCATGGAACGCATAGACGATAGGGAGCGAGTAAGTCGACGTGGCGTCCAGGATGAGGCGGTGTTCACTCCGCGCGGTGGTGGAGGCACCAGGAGCATTCATGATCGTTTGGGCGACCGCGCTGCCGCCGCATCGCCGCCCCGGAAGCGGACCACATCGATTGACGATGACAACGGCCCGAAGCGACGACGCTTGTCTGCCACGGTACGGGATTCTTTTTAAATCGTTTGTGGAAGCAACGTTGATAATGTCGCTGCGACTGGTAGAACGTCAAGCCTACGGAGGACGACCCGAAATTGCTGCAACGTAGCCGACGCATGTTTGGTGCGTTGATGGGGCACCTCGGCCGCGCGAAGAAGCAATTGGCACAAGATAGTGACTTGTTAAAGAAGCAAGACCGGCTGCTCAGCGCCGCAGAGGAAAAAGAGAAGCAGCACCGACGGGTCGTCCAGCAGCAGCAAGCACGGCGGAAGCTCGACTCGCAGATTGCGGCGCATAAGCGCGACGCTGTGGACAAAATCGCGAAACTCGAGCGAAAGCACGCATTGAGCATCAGCAGCGAGCGGCACCAGGCACGATTCCTCCAGACAGTGTCGCCGATCCCAATTTTCTACTTGCCTGCGCGGCACACCAAGGAGACACAGGCGCTTGTTGATGCATCCATGGAAGCGATCGAAGAGAAGATCCTGGCACAACGTCGTGAAATTGATGCCAAGAAGCGAAGCATTGAGGCTGAATCCCAGCGCAAGATCGAAGCCCTGGAAGCGGAACTGGCGCGCCTGGTCGACACCAAACCAGGCGACGGACCTCGAGACGACGTCCCGACCGACGTGACCACAAGTCCCCGTGACATTGCGAGTCCCTCTGAGAACGACGACGTCGTGCAAGCCGACGAACCATCGAATCGAGACGACGAGAGCGAGGCCAACGAAGCCAAGAAGGATGCGACGGTCCGGGATGACAACTCCCCCGCTGCAGTCGAAGGGGCATCTGCACAAGCGACGCCGCTATCTCCTCAAGGAGCATCGTCATCCGTTGAAAAACCACCGTCACCAGTCAAAAAATCACCGTCTCCGGTGAAAATGCCGTCGCCAGCGAAGACGCCACCGTCGCCTGTGAAAGCGCCTTCCGCTGAGCAACAAGAAAGTTGTGATGATGCCATTGAATCCAAGCAGGAAGTGTCCGAAGGCATGGACGACGACGCCAAGACTGAGAGTGTCGAAGGAGATCATGCCGAGACAAAAGATGCCAGTGCAGCACCTGCTCTCATTCCAAGCAAACTGAAAGTAGTCGAACTGCGACAGCACCTCAAAGCGCGAGGCCTGGACACGAAGGGACTCAAGGACGACCTCGTCAAGCGGCTCGAGCAAGCGCTGGCAAACTAATCCCATGATGAAAATAACAACGCATGGGCTCTTTTCACACACGAATTGGATTTTAGTCGCCACCGCACCACGTGTGCGAAAAATACAAACATGTCGTGGGCTTGGACGGGTAGCACATGTCAAAATATGGCCAGTAGCATCCTGTGCAAGTCGCGGGGCACTGCAGCGGACGAGTGGTGGTGGGCGGCGGCGGCTTGATCGTTGTTGGAAGAGGATGCCTGCTCGTTGTGGTTGGATGCCTCGTCGTCGTCTTGGGGCGGCTGGTGGTCGTAGTGGGGCGTCCAGTTGTAGTCGAAGGGGTCGTGGTTGTTGTAGGAACCGTGATCGTCGTTGGGGTCGTAGTGGGTGGTGCAGCAGTCGAAATCGTTGGCTCGGGGGTGGGTGCAACCGTCGTTGTGGTAGGTGCAATTGTGATGGTCGTCGGCTCAAGGGTTGTTGGGGCAATGGAGGTGGAGGAAGGCTCGGGGGTGGGTGCAGGCGTGGTGGGTGCAGGCGTGGTGGGTGCAAAGGTGGTGATTGTAGGCTCGGGAGTAGGTGCAACCGTGCTGGTCAAAGGATCGGGAGTAGGGGTGATGGTGGTAGGTGCAATGGTGGTCGTGGTTGGCTCGGGTGTAGGAGCCACGGTGGTGGCGGTGGTTGGTTCCGGCGTAGGTGCAGCCGTGGTTGGTGCAAGGGTGGTGGGCTCGATGGTAGGTGCTGCAGTGGTTGGTAATGTGGTAGTAGGTGGAGCGGCGGTGGAGGTTGGCTCTAGTGTAGGTGCAGCCGTGGTTGGTGCAACGATGGTGGTGGTTGGCTCGACAGTAGGTGCAATGGTGATGGTAGTCGGCTCGGGGTTGGGTGCACCCGTCGTGGTGGATGGTGCAACCGTATAGGCAGTTGGCTCGGGGGTCGGCGCCGCGGTGTTGGTGGTGGGTTCAGGAGTTGTCGGCGCAATAGTTGAGATCGTTGGTTCTGGAGTCGGTGGAGCGGTTGGAATGGAGGTAGGTGCAGCTGTTGTGGTAGGAACAATTCCACTCACGCCCGCGACGGCGTAACTCGCGTTGACGAGTCCGTAGCCGTAATTGTTGTTGGGGAACTTGAGGTCGTCGAGGCCACCGCAGTTGGTCGTGGCAACCACGTCAATCTTGGCTGTTTCAACGTACAACTTGACGGCGGCGCGAACGTCGGCTGGAGTCAACGTAGGGTTGGCGGCAAGCATGAGCGCCACGACACCCGCCACGTGCGGCGCAGCTTGACTCGTTCCCGATCGCGACTCGTACATGCCGTCTCCAGCGCTGGAGGCCGAGAACACGCCATAGCCTGGCGCCGACACATCGGGTTTGACGACACTCTTGTCGTTCTTGGCTGGCCCTCGACTGCTTCGGCCGTTCAGGTACCAGTTCTCCGTCATCATGCCGACGGCCACGACGGTCTTGTAGTCGGCAGGGGACCCGACGGTGCCGCAAGCTGGCCCGGCGTTGCCGTTGGACACTACAGACACGATCCCGGCGGCTTCCCACGCGTCGAACGCCTGCTGGTACACTGGCTTGGACACGGCGCTGCCCCACGAGTTGTTGATCACATGAGGTTTCTTCGAGCAATTCGCTTTTGCCCCGTTCGTATCCGTGGGGCACAGCATAAACTGCATGCACGCTAGAATGTCGGCTTCGTTGCACGTGGTGGTGCACCCTCGGCATGAGATGAACGACGCGCCTGGCGCGACGCCAACGTTTTGATCGCCAACTAGCAGCCCAACGACGTGGCTCCCATGGCCAGTTGCATCGGACGGCGTGGGGGAATTGCTGACGGGGTCGAACCAGTTGTAATCGGCTCGAAACTTGGACGCGTATAAGGAGTGTGTCGGCCGGACACCCGTGTCGATCGTGCCGATTACGATGCCTTGGCCCGTGTTTCCAGTCGCCCATACGGCAGGTGCGTTGATCATGTGGACAGCCCATAAAGGAGGCAGGACGTCCACTGGCGGGGCCATCGCAGCCGCGACCGCATCCAAGTCCTCGACGTCCTCCGACCGAATGCTGACGACCGCGTCCAGCGACACCAAATGCTCGGCAACGCACAGCGTCAGCGCTGGAATATGCATACGACCTGCGATCCACAAGTGAATGGGCGTAGGTGCATCCAAACCTGGACACGCTGCCTTGCTCCGTCGTCGACGTGCCGACATTGGCTGGAACAGCTCTTGCACCGCCGCAGCCGACGACGCGGTGGCATCCACCATGGCCTGTCGGACCCGATCCACGCTGGGGGCACCTGCTCCCGCTGTATTTTCAACACGTGATTCCGTGGCGAACGATCGTGCCGACCGCGGCGCAGGGCGGAGCTCGACCATAGCGCGGACCGCCACGTTCGCGGTCAAGCGATGCCACAGATCAGCGTCCACCTTGTCCGTGGGGACGGCGGCGCTGGCAACCGCAGCGGCCAGCACGCCAAACAACACACGAGCCATGACTGCCGTGTTGAGATATGCGGTTCATCGAGAAGCGAGTTTGTAGATCGGACGCAAATGCGTAACACAAATTGTGACCCAGATGGCAACTCAATGCACCATGCGTTGGACCAACGCTGTAATTAGTGTGACCACCTGGATGGGTACATTTCAATGAATATACTATATAAAGTTTACCCTTATTAGTGTTAGGCTTATCGTCGTGCCCGTCCGAAAGGACAGAGGTGTTTCATGAAGCGATTCCGTGGGTTGGCATCGGCTACATTCGTCATGGGGCATGCTCGTGGGAGGCAGCGGCGGTCCCTCGATGATTTCGTTTTGCGCGTGCAAGGCCGTCCAAGGTTGAGCTCTAATCAGTCCATGGGAGGCAGTAGTGGAAAACTGTACGTCGCCCATCTCGCTCAACTCGCGCCGCGTGCACGACTTGAATCACTGTCGATCTCGTGTAAGTGTGTACATGCTCGACCGCATTCCAAGGAATAAGAGATAATAGACTGTATGACCAAGCTTGGATGGAGTCGCTGACAAAGGTTGCGAGACTCCTATTACACCTCCCCCCATCGTGCGTGCAAGGAGTCGAGGCCTTTCATGCCGTCCACTTCATTTGCATCGTTTACATGTCGCCACAGCCATGGCGACGGCGCGGCAGCTCAAGGAGTCGTCCTGCCTTTGCCACATCCACGAGTCCATGGCCAGCCAAGTTGTTCGAGCCGCCTTCACTGTGGGACCCTCCACATGAAGACGATGCCCCTGTGACTGAGGATGCTCCTTCCGTCAACGCAGTGTACACTTGATCATACGTCAGGTGCGGATTTCCACTCAACAGCAGCGCAATCGAACCCGTCACGTGGGGCGCGGCCATGCTGGTGCCGGTCATTTCCACGTACAGGTCGTCGGCTTGATGCGACGCCGACGATATCGCGACCCCCGGTGCGACCACGTCGGGTTTCGTCCTTCCAAACTGAACCGTCGGACCCGTTGAGCTAAACACAGACAGCATTCGGGAGGCATCGACGCTTCCCACGGCGATCACGTTGTCGTAGTCTGCTGGGCTCGTGACGGACGAGCAGCCTTGAGCTCCGGCATTGCCCCCCGAGAAAACAGGGATGATTCCAGCCTCCCGCCACGCTTGGACTGCCGCCATGTAGCTGGGCAAGTTGGCGATGCTGCTTCCCCAGCTATTGTTGACGACACGTGGCGCCTTGGAGCAGTCGACATCGTTTCCTTTCGGGTCGGTGGGGCACAGCATGAACTGCATGCACAGCAACAAGTGTGATTCTCTGCACCCTCCGCCAGTGCACGCGCGACACGCGATCCACTGAGCAGCCGGCGCCACTCGCATGACGATTCCCGACACGTGGCTGCCGTGGCCGTCGGTGTCGAGAGGAGTCGGCGTCTGCGCCACCGCATCAAACCACCCGTGATCGTGCCGGAAGGTGCTTCGCAGCACGTCGTGGGTGCTGCGGACGCCAGTGTCGATGACCCCCACGACGACACCTTGACCGGTCATGTTGGCGCTCCACAGCCGCGACGCTTCCACGGCATCGACATTCCACGACGATGATCGCGGCGACTGTGTGGTGGCGGACATGTCGAGCTGGAACGTCGCTCCATACCGGACGGACTCCACTTCAGGGCGCAGCGCCAGTTGCTCCGCCATGCACAACGTCATTCGACGAACATAGAGTTGGTTCGTGAGGTAGATTTCCCTTACGACGAGTTCGTCGAGGCCAGGGCAAATTTCCGGGGAAGACAAGATGTGTGTAGCGCTGCCGTCATTTAACCGGCGGCGAGGGTGAGCCGTGTCGCCGCGTAAAACGGACAACACTGTCGCTTGAGACGTGGCCGCTGCACGCAGCAAGTGCCGTCTGACGCGTGAGTTGGCCGACGGAAGATGGAGATCTTGAAAGTCGATCGAGTTTGCGTGCGTCAAGGCCGTGGCCGTCCCGCCAACAAAGCTCACAAGGACGTTCACTGTCGCGTTTGGACCCGCGTGTAAATCCGCCCACACGTCCGACGCAATCACAGACGATGGCGCGTTCGCGGCGCATGGAATCCATGCAGAGGATGCCACGAGCATCCCAACGGACCATCGTTTGTGCAACATGGCGACGGGGAAGATGGAACGGTGTGGATGGATGACCTCCTCCACGGCACAACCTCCCATTTCCAATCATTGCCGAGGACGACGGGAGAGCGTCCATGTGCTGGCGCGGCCACCGGATGACAGTTTCATGGGCGTTACATGTCTCGGCCACGGGCAAACGTTGCGCCGCAGACCATGATGGATCGCGTCACGAGTTTGCGCACAGGAGATGGCGCGGCCGAGAGGAACAGAGCGGACAACGTTCGGATCGAAGGCGACCACGGATCGCATGCAGTTGAAAAGTTACACTGCCAGGGACGTGTTTCATCGTAAAAAACGTCGAGAGACCACTTCGTCGATGCAAAACCTTCATTAACGATGCAATGCCATGGCGACGCGTTCGGAAACGCTGCGCTTCCGTGTGCGGCCATGCTAAAACCCAAACTTGTAGAGGCAGTCGACAAACCGCTTGTACGTGATAGCCGTCGACGGCTGCCCCTCGTTGTCTTCGTTGGACGTGTGTTGACGCGCCATTTCCGAAATCAGGAGCAACTTCTTGACGCCCATGGGTTTTTGCCCGAGCAACTCGACGACGCGATGGCGGTCGGACGGGTCGATGTTCACCGCAGCGCCCAGGAGCACCGCATCAAAGTCGGACGGTTGACGCAGGAGGGGCACTTGCAACGTCACGTCAAACACAGACGGAAGCTCGAGCATCTTCATCTCGTCGAACGACGATGTGATCCCAACCACAAGAAGTTTGCGGCCCAAGACTGGCACAGGATTCTTGATCAACACGAGCAGCGCCTGTAGCACCGAGTTGGAGAAACGAGGCCCCAGGCCTACCACCGCATTCAGATCAGTGTCTGTGTGGGCCAGCAGCAGTAGCAGCAGATCCTTCCATCGCCACCAACAGGAACGGCAGTCAACCCCCCACGACACCTTGAAGACGTCCACACGGACACGAACGAGAGCGTCGACGTACCAACGTATTCGAGGAGGCGCTCGATGTCGTCCAAGATGATCATGCTGAGTGGAGACCGGTAGGCTTCTTCAAAGACGGTATAAATGTGACTGCACTTGGCGCCTTCTTGCCGTCCGATCAAGTCGGCGGCCTTGATCATGCGCACCAACGGATACTCGGACGCGACGGCGCACGCGGCCGCCAGCGCCGTTTTGCCGCTTCCGGGCTCGCCATGGAGCAAAACACTCATGAGGGGCGTGTTCTCGTTCGACTTGACTTGTTGGATCACAGCGTTCAGCGTCGACTGGACTGTGTCAAACTCGGAACCGAACGAATGCAATCCGGCGCGGTAGTACAACGAGAGCGTGTCTTGAGGCGCTCCAAACTTTGGCTTGATCTCCGTCAACGCCATGTCAAAGTCCGCCATCGTCAACTTTGGAATGTAGTTGGCTGCGGCATGGAACGTCTTGCCATCCGTTCCTGCGCAAACAGATCAGGACCGTGCAGTGATTCACCCACCTCTCGCCATCTCGAGCAAGCTGCACAGGACGCTGGGGGTGACCAGGGGCGAGGGGGTACCTCTAGACAAGGCATGCGCTGTGGCCGCTCGCACAAGCCCTTCGATTTCGGCCCCACTAAAGTTCTTGGTTCGTTGGGCTAAGTTGACATATTCCTTCGTGACAGGGGCGAGGCAGTGGTTGAGGTCCGTGATGACCGACTCGTCCAAGAACCCATTGTCTTTGGCTCGCTGGGTGTGGATCTTGAGAATCTGGGCGCGGCCGTGTTCATCGGGCAAGTTGATTTCCATTTGCACTTCCAAACGACCGGGGCGCATCAACGCTTCGTCGAGCATGTCCTGTCGCGCACATGAGTCCATCAAGCTCCGCCAACAAAACAGGACAAATCACGTTGCAACGAGCGTCCTCGTGAAGAGCCATTATCACTCCACGTTCGTCAACCATCAAGACCCTGACGTGGCGACGAATTTGGCGATTTTCCATCGAGAGAAGCAGATTGTACCTTTCGGTTCGTCATCCCAATCACGAGCACGTTGTTCAGGCCGTCGACTCCATCAATTTGCGTAAGGAGCTGGTTCACGACCGAATCGCCCACGCCGGTGCCGTCGCGCGAGCTGCCGCGGGCTTTGCAGATGGCGTCGATTTCGTCGAAAATAATGATGTGGAGCTCGGACGACTCGCCGAGTTCGTTTTGTTCCCGGCGCGCGTCGTCAAACAACTCGCGAATCTTGCGCTCCGACTCGCCGACAAACTTGTCTAGAATTTCCGGGCCGTTCACGACCTTGGGCTCTTTTGCATTCAGCACCTACACATGTTGCGCCGCAACGCCATGAGAACTTGAACTGGGAGGGTCCTCAATGAGAAAGAATAGCGTTGGAGCACCACGAACGCGGTGCATTCACACAACAGATATGCTCGTCGTCGGGTGGAGTGCGAACTGAATTACCTTGCCGATCTGTCGCGCAATCAAAGTCTTCCCACACCCTGGAGGCCCAAACAAGAGCATACCTACGCCGAAACGCAACAAGTGGTGAGAGAGACCCGTGGAACGACTGACGACACAAAAAAGACAATGCGGCGGACGCGTCGCGATTTGCAGAAAGGATCAAGTGCCATGAATGGAAGCGAGAAGCCGACCTCGAACGTGCTTGATGCCCATTCGTTCAATGATAGCGGGCGGAAACACGCGCGACGCAAACGCTCGGCGAAAAATGTCGTTGAATTCTTTGTCGAGCCCACCAATGCCGAGTTTGGAGAAGTCAAAGTCAGGTTTGAAGATGCGATTGCCGCCGCCCGCCGTCGCGCCCTACGGAGGACCAGTGACGTGGAATGTATCGAGTAACGTTTACCTGATTCACGAGCTTCACGGGAGCGTCCTTGGACTTGGTGAACACGAGCGAACTGCCTTTGACGAACAGACCCACTGTGGGCACCAGGGGGTTCGGATTCGACGGAGGAACAACACCCTCTGGTGGCGCCAACAACTCGACCTTTGTCACGGCCAACTTGACTGGAGCGCCGTCCACGTCAACGACGAGAAGCTGGCCCGCGGCAAACACCTGATTCACGTATAACTTTTCAAAGTTTCCCTTGATGCTTTCACAGTCGAAGTTGAGTTGGGCCGACCCCGACCGCATGACTTGTTGGACTTCCAAGTGGACGGTCGCGATTGCAAATCCACGCGCTACATCAGGTACCCATGGGGTGACAGAGCACATCTGACCCTTCGCAAGGTTCAAACACATGCGCTGCATGCCTCCCATCCCAATGTTCTTTGGCCCCATCTCCCGCAGCGGTTTGGCAGCAAATACAAACTTTTGGTTCACCCACACATTCAGCCCAAACTCTTGGATCTGTTCTTTCGTCGTTACGCCGCGCGGACACAGGTTCACGAGCGCCACAAAGTCTTCACTCGTCGTGTACACGCAGTTCGTGTACGCGTACGAGTTGCTTGGGATGCTGTCCACGGAGAAGTCGATTCCCCCTCGCGACATCGTGTCTCTCGAAGTGGGCACAAATTGCGATTGAAATGGCAGAACGATCCAAAGCCGCAAAATATCCGGAAGTGTTTCATTTTTCATTTTTGTCCAATGGGAAGGTTCAAAATGGAATATTTTAAGCCAATCCAATTCTACAAAGTTGATCAGCACATGGTGCAGCGACTGAAAATGCAGTAATTGAGATCGTGTGGTTAGAAAGATGTGAATTCACGGCTTGCCCCTCTATATGTTTGTGTACAAATGGTAATACTTGAGGAGTTGCCCCTTCTCGTTGATGGAGCTCCAGAGCCAAGGTTTGTTGAGGACAAATGTGGCAGCAATTGATTGGCTATAATCACGAAAAATGACTGAGAAGTAAATCCGCATACGTAAAAGTGTATTAATACAATATTAAAAATTGTAATAATTTAAAAAGGATAAAGAAAGCCTACTATGAGGTCATTTATGCACCCACATTTGAGTTTAAGTCTGGCAATTCCATTGCCATCGCCGCTGCAGCCGCTGCGACTATGCTCGATCCAAGGGAGCTCTTCGAGTGCACGCTTCCAGCACATGATGCTTCAGATGTCATTCGCGTTCTAGCTTCCGTAGAGGAATACGATGGTGAATCTTCTTCGTTCATGGTCTCGATTGCCAAGTCGTGTGTCCTCGTGCAAGGCGATGGAGAAGTCATCTCACTTCCATGCGACCCGTCCAGCGCGTCATTAAGCCTCGACGGCATGGTTGTGGTGGGGTGGACGTCCGGGAAAACACTTCATGCGTATTACGGGGGTGAAGCTATTTTGTCCCGGACAGTGGACCTTCCGTCTTCCGCGTGGAAGTCATTCCTTGTCAAGAGCCGTGTTGCCAGTGCCTCCTTGTTTGAATTCGTTCTGCTTGTCGTTTGTGTTGATGGATCGGTGTGCCGCGTCCGTGTCCAAAGTGCGCACGACACGATCCAGCACTTGGCACAAGTGTCGCAATCGCATCCGACTCTCACAGCGTGCGACTTCCACGCCGACGGACGACTCCTTGTCCTCGCAGGCGGCATTCGCAGCAACGCAAAGGACATGGAGCATGGATCGAGTCTCAGTATCTGGAACATTCACGACGAATCGTCCGAGCTGTTGCACTACTCGACCGTCCTCGCTCACGACAACACCATCACTGACAACGGAGCAAAGACCGACTCGACTTCGTCGTGGTGGTCGTTGCTGTCGTCTGCCGAGCAACTCTATCCAGGCTGCATCCAAGACGTAGTCCTTTCCCCAGACACCCGCCTCGTCGCCCTCCGCGACAGTTCAGGTCACGTCTCCATTCGGACGGTACGTTCTCACGTCGGCTACGATTTTCTTCACGTCTTGCACTTGCCATGCGATCTTGTGCTGCCATGCCCATGTCTTCCATGTCGCGCTTCCTTCTTGTCTGTTGTGGTTGCTGCCATCGCCCATTCGTGGCTCATGTCGCTTTGTCTCGACGGTTCCAGGTCGACACGTGCGCGACGATTGTGCCTTGGACGCTGGTTGGTGAGGCGCCGGTGCGCAGTATCTGCTGGTTCGATCCACATCAACTGGTGACTGTCGTTGCGTCCCACGCGGCCCCCGTCGTGTGCACCATCCACGACGACTCCCTCGCCGCAACTCGTGCCCCCGTCGTCGATTCCTCTGCACCAGCTACCACAAGTCACGCGTTGGTGGCGAGGTCCTGCACTCGATTTTACCATCTCGTATGCCGCGACGAACCCAAGGCGCTATGGACAGTGGTGGAGTATGAAAACGTCCCTGTCCATGTACGATACCCTGTCGGTATCTCTGTCGAAGTGACCCCGCGCGTTTTTTGCGATAGGTTGTGTTTTTACGCCACGTGGCCAGTGGTCGCTTTTCCGACGCGTTGGCGCTGGCGGCACAGCATTCGCTGGACGCGGATATCGTGCACAAAGCGGCATGGCAACAGTTTGTGCAGCGCTCGCCGACGCTGCCGCCAACGCAGCTCGAGCACGATCTCGACGTTGTGTTGACAGCCCATGCGACCAACCTTTGCGACAAATCATGGACACTCGACACGATCAAGCAGTGCGTTCTAGACACTCCTGCAGCTTGCCATAGCGTGTGGTCGTTTGGGCTGTCGCTGGACGCGGCCGACGTGGGTCTGCAGCAATTGCTGGATCGGTTGGAAACGTTTTTGCAACTTGTGGCGGCTGACAACAGCAACGAGTTGCACGACGCTGCGTTTGACTTGACGCGCGCCATGGCCGACTTGGCCGACTGCTTTGACGTGGCATCGTTCCAGCACTATCTGGACGTGTCCTGGCTCGACATTGCCATCGAGTTGGCGACGGCCGGTCGCATCGCGGCGCTGACGGTACGAGAACGTTCAACCGCCGAGTCCTGGTTGCTATGTCCATGCGTGACAGGTGCTGATGGCACGGCATGGCTACCACGTGCTTCCTCATCGGTTGGCGATTCTCAGCGCGCTGCCGGCTTCCATCCCACCGCGGGCATTTCAGCACTTGCTGCCAGCGATTCCATCGACTGGGTCCAACGCCGCCGATGTCCCTATTCCTTCCTACTCCCTTGGAAGCGATGGTACAAACTATGTCCCGTCGATGTCCAGGTGGCATGTGTACGGCCTGAAGTGGACGACATTGTAGGGGTCAGTATTGTGCCAGCGCCACTTCGCGTCGCACCGGACGTGACACTGGCGGTCGTTGCCTCGTATAACGACGCGCTTTCGTCCGTCGGTGGCATCGAATCTCGTCGCAAAGCCGTTGGCGATTGGTTTGCAGCTCGGTGCTTTGAAATGGACAGCTTGTTCGGGTTGCTCGAAGACGCATGTGCGCTTCTGGCGCTGGCATGGCGGTGTATCGGCGGCAACTCGAACAACAAACGTGGTGAGTCGCCTGGTTCCTTGGTGATTTGTCGAGTTTAGTCACGCTGTGCGTTTGACGTAGCTCTCTCTATCGAGTCTATGCACGAAGGGCTGGCCAAGCTGCAGCGCGAGTTTGACGAGTTGCACCTGTTCGTGTACGAGTTTGAGCTAACGCCGACGTGGACGATTCAAGAGTGGCAGCACCAAGAGGCCACCGGGGCGTCCCCCCAGGCAAAGATCGAGATGGTTCGCCAGAACGACGCAACGTCGGACAAGCTCCGAACCCTCCTGCACCGCGGCTACATCACGGAAGGGGACTTGTGTGCTTACATTATCTCCATGGACAAGACCCTCTTGACCAACTTGATGTGGGCATCGACCATCGTTGCAGCTAGCAGCCCGATTGCGTCGAACGCGCCCAGCTCGCGATACTTTCGAGACATGCCCACCCTCGTGACAGTTGTGCTTGCATGCTGCTTTGGATTTGTTCTCGATGGTCCCGATGGCGACGCAAAGCACGAGTACGTCGACTGACTACAACCTGGCAGAATGGTTTGAAGGATGACGTGTGGCTGAAAAATCTCGCTGAAAATGGATAGCTGTCAAGGCTTGACTCACTCGCTCGGCCGTGTTTTGTAGCGAATCCCAAGACTTCATCGAGTGCGCATGGTCCATGTTTCAAACCCTGCCGAAACAACTCCCGAACCCTTCGCTACAAGACCAAGCGGATACGTTGGAGCATTTGATGACTGGCATGGAGATCTTGGCATCTTACGGCGTGTACAGAAGCCCGAAAACGCTTCGGGCCGGTGCATCGTCGGGCTCGTTGGCAGCCGATCTTGTCGTACATTGCTGCCAAGTAGCAGCCACCTCGACAGGTCCTCTCAACGTGGAAAAGGTGCTGGACGACATGTTACAACTTCAGGAACACGCGTTTCCGATGGCTCTGTCGACCGATGCGACCCACGCCCTCGTCATGAAGACGCTGTTGTCCGCGGCCACAGACGCATCGCCCCAGCTTCGCCAGTTGTGCCCCGACCCGCTCCTTCTCGTCGATGCCGCCAAAGCTCATTTCAAAAACGCGGCATCGTCGACGTCCCCTGAAGTGTCCCTGGCGCTGACATATTTTGCGTGGGCCGCCTCCGACTCGACCAACGACGGCATCGACGACTACTCGGACTACACGGCCATTCTCGACGCCACTCAATGGCTGGAACAATGCCAAGGGCATCCAATCCCGCCTGCATCCATCTTGTTGCTTTCCCCGACCGACAGACTCGCGTTCGTCCAGGAATTGCTACTGCAACGGCCCCATGAATGCCTCCAACACGTTGCGCAACTGTCGAAAGTGGCAAAATGGTTGGACTTGACGGAACACGAGCTTCAATTGTGGATCTGGGCAGCGTACGCGCACCTGCAGACCGGCCACGTTGCGGAAGCCATTCAACTCACGATTTCGATGCTTGGAAAGTTGAACCACCGCCACGACAAGGACGCGTATGTGGCGCAAGCCACGTCGCTCGCGTTGGATTTGGCCGCTCTGTCTGGGGGGCATTACGAGGCGCGACGAGACCTCTGCCGCGCTGCGCTCGTGGTTGTATCGGACGCGTCGTCGTTTCTCGCGTTGCTCGAATCCGCCAAGCAACTGGATGCGGTTGTGCAAGCCATGACTGTCCTCCAGCTCACGGATGCCGACGTGGCACTTGAAAAGTCGGACGACAAAATACCCATCGCCGACTGGCTGTACGATCAACTCACTGTGCACCAAGAAGTAGTGCACATGCAGCCGCGACTCCTCCAGCAGTCTCTCAAGGCTACGATGCAGTTGCTTCTGGCGTTTTCAACCAGTCTGGACCACAGCAGCCACATCGTTGACGCGTTGTGCAAAGACGGCGCCGACCAGCGCGATCAAAACCTCATCGCTGCACGTCCATTCCCTCGCGTGGTGGGGCAACTCGCGGCTTCGCTCCTGCAGACTGGTGACGTTGATATGGCTGTCTCTCATCTCGAAACTCTACCTGTCTCGCAAGCGTACGAGATCTGGGTGGCCGCATGTGCCGGTCTCGAGGCGAACCCGACTGCCCAAACCGAATTGGCGCAAGTGGCGCATGACTTCTTTACGTTCGGCAACCACGTCGACCTGGCAGGTCACTTTGCGTCGCTGCAAGTGGCGTCCAAGCAAGCGGCCGACCTCGACGCCCTCGAAGCGTTGCATCCGTCCGTGGATCGCTCTCGCTTTGAAGTGGACGTCGTGTATCGGTACGCCGCGCTTGTGACGGTCCTGCATGAAGACGACTCCCACCGCTCGATGGTGTTTGCACTGTGTGATCAGTATCGCATGCACCGATGGGAGTTGTGTGTTGAGTTTCTCGAGTCGTTGGTCGTCGACGCCGATCGTGTGGCGACTCGCGATGTCGAGCTCAAAAAAGCGCAGCTGCCCGTGGACGAGAACGGGCAGACGTTGCTGGAGCTCACCTTGTCGCAGCCGGACGCGTTGAGCCAGCGGCTGCTGCACTCGACATGGAACCGTGTGAACCCGTACGACTCGATCGCGTGGGAGTATTTGTGGCGCCTTTGCTTGGCATGCCAGAAGCGACGTCCGCACCTGGACGAGTGCATCCCAGTCGACCGTCTCAAGTTGTTCATAGCGTGCGCAAAGAAACTCCGCGAGTCTGGCGTATCCATCGATCTCGCGCACTTTTGCGGGCCTGTGACGTCCCCTCCGGACGTCGCGCTCGCGGTGCAAGCCGCGATTCCCGTCGTGTCTGGCTCGTCCATCAAGATGTTGGCCATGCTCCTCTCCAAACTGCATGGTGTGCCTGCCAGTGCCCTGATCATGATCTATATCGACATGCTCTGGACGCACGAAACGTGCCCCGAGAAAGCGTACGACGCCGCGCGGCCGTTCTTGGCAGGATTGACGACGGACCACGTCGTGATGTTGGTCCAGCACTTTGTGGGATTGCCTGTGGTGGCGTCGCTTCCACTTGAGCCGTTGTATGGCTACACATTTCAGAGCCGTCGATCGTTTCCACTACGCCTGACGCCTCCCAAACGCCAAGAGATCGTGTGTGACTTGTACAACATGGTGCTAGGCCGACCAGGACCTGGTCGGTCGGAAGGGGTCCCAGTGCTCGAGACGCACGTGTTGTGGAGCACGTTGCTGGCGTTTGTCGACGCAGCAAATGTCCCGCTCTCACCGACACTTGTCATGAGCGCCATGGCGCCAGCAAAAGATGCGTCGACGCCACCGTTTGACCAGGTTATCGCAGACACGTGCTCGCGCGGGCTGTCTTTGCGCCAAGTTCGAACACTGCTGCAACTAACGTCGGCGCTGGACCACGATCGCGACCACCTGCCTTTGTTCCAGCGACACGTTGCCGACTTCTTGAGCGCGCACGTGCCGACTCTCCATGACGTCGATCACGCGTCGACGCCCAAGGGCAATAAAGTGTACGAGTACTTGGTCATGAAGTGGACGTCGACGGCGGAGCCCTGCGCGGTGTCGCTTCCGTCGCCGATGAAGCTCCGCGATCTCGAGCCTCTCGAGACTTTGTTTTGCTCGACCGTGCTTTCGTGGTTGGACGGTGTCGAGCTGTCCTCGACTACGGTCCTGTTGCTCAAGTGGCTGCACGACATTGTTCCGACCACCGTTTGCGATGCCTGGAACCTCCCGTCCGCGTCGATTGTCGCCATGCTGTACGACCTCCACGGCGCCATCAACTGGAAACAGCATCAGAGCCAAGTCACAACGGACTTCCCCGCTGTGTTTGCCCTCGCGCTGGAAGCCGTCGCCGACTCGCCTGACCTGAATGAAGGCTTAGCCCGGTTGTTGATCCAGTGGGAAAGCACGCACGTGTCGTCGCGTGCTCCAGCGTCGACGTCATGGCCAATGCAACTCCGCCGTGCCTTGATCGAGACGATCGAGTTAGATGAGGATGTGGTGCCAAGCGCAGCGCCAGAGACGACACTGGCAGGTGGCCGTGACTTGTGGGACAGTCTTTGGAAACGCCGGCACTGGTGTGAACCTGCATTGGATGCGTTGCTCCGCAACACACCGAGCGCGTACGCTAGCCTCACGGAAGCCGCCGCCTTCCGATTCTTGACGACATTTGGGTTCACGGCGGTGGCGTTGTTGAGCCCTTTTGAACGCGTGCACAAGGCTGCGCTGCGCCAACTCGACTGGGCCAACCTCACGGGTTCGCACGTTGAATTGGTCCTCGTGCGCTTTTCGCTGCAAGAACTTCAAATGTGGCCGCAAGTGCCATGGGAGCGCTTCGTCCTGCACTGCCATCGTGTCGATCGATTGGCGGCACAACGCAGTGCGTCGGACGCGCTAGTCCATCACGCGTTGACGAGTGCGTTGCACCTTGTGGTTGGCTTTGTGGTCGAAGAAGACTTTGCCATGGCCAGCCGCATCCTGTGCCAAGCTGGCCACATCCATCCCATGCTTTGGAACACCAATCTGTACGAACCGCTTCTCCGGCAATTTCTCGCTGGATGGAAACGTTTCAAGACGTTGGATGGACCTCGCCAAGCGCTCGTGGACAAGCTGGCTTACTTAATTGAATAGGAAGTCGTCTCGCCATCTCCAACTTTGTCGACACTGAGCAAGTGGCGCGCTCGACGGACTGATGTCGTGAGTCCGAATGCACGATTGCGATGGCGCTCTGTGCATGTCTGCATATGGGATGGGAGATGCAAACAGTGCCAGGTCCGCCACTCGACGCACGCTCGCATGGTCCATGAAAAGCGTCCTTCCGATGTTGAAACCCTCGGACGCGAACGCGATGCCTCTCCATCTTCGTCGAGGCGTGGCAACGCTGTGGTTTGGCGCTGCCTGCGTGGGCTTTCGTGGCCGATTGTTTTCGTGCATCTTTCGACGGATCGAACCATCGTCCATGTTACGCGGATCACGACTAGGCGTCCATTACGTTGTGCAGTTGCTCAATAAACACGTGGATGTCGTCCATGCGGAGCTCCATCACAGTCGTCTCGAACCCATCGTACGTTGACAACGCGCCGGTTTCCGCCGCGGCCAGCGCAAACGCCGTCCCCAACGTGCTACAAACGCACGTCAGCACCACAGCAATGCACACCCGGTGGCTGCCCAGTTGGTTCGACTCGAACGGTCGAGCCGACTGTGTACACCATGGACGCGACAAACTTACTTGCGGTGGATGTCGCCCGCGCGCTCTGGACAGGTCACACCCACGACGAGGTACACGTTGCGGGCTTTGACGTGCGCAACGAGGACAAACGGCGCGGCGTGTTTGCCGATCCACTTGCCTTGTTCGCGATGGACGTCGACGAGGAAGAGCGCGAGCTTGGACAGCGTCGAGGGATGACTGAACAGCAGCTCCTCTTCTTCTGACAGGCGAAGGCACACGTATCGAAAGTGCTTGACCCGAACCAAGAGCTTGCGATCGAGGATCGATATGCCGAGATGGACGATTGCTTGTTGCAGTTGCATCGCCATGTGCATGCCTCGTTCCATCAGCACGCACGACCGCGTCGACGAGCTAGACAGTGTGAGCACATGTATGGCAAACGTGAGCAGAAACGAACGCCCCTCGACGATACATGCGCTCTTCATGACGTACCATGGCAACGCATCCATTGCGAGATGAAAGCTGTGTTGCCAGTACGGCAGTGAGGGTGCCGACGGCGCGCCATCGCCGCTCGTTTCTGTCGGTTCGTCGTAGATGCCTTGCAAAGCATCAGGTACATGATCAGCCAAAGCTTTCTGGGCCACGTGGAGAGGTGCGTCCAGCAGGGCGGACAGGCCATGGAACACGTCCGCCGCGCACCACTGATACTTGAACTCTATCCGAACACGGACATCACCATCGAAGCCTCAGGCATGGAGAGAGCTGGGTCGGTGTCAGCATACAATGCCATACCGAATTGACGGCGGAACGATCCGTAAAACAACTCGTCGAGGCCGAATTCCGGCGCGATATCGCGGCACTTGTCTCGCAACGTTTGCTTGAGTTCGCGGGACATGAAAGTGAAGCTACCGCACGACGACGCATGAGATGGAGGATGGGCCACGGGAAGTGTGCGTAGGTGGGGGTGGTCGTCCCGACGCTGGCCCATGGCGTCCACATTCATACCGTTGTTGACATTCCTTGAGACTGAGTCCCATCCGGGCCAAAAACACCTCGAGCTCGTCTTTCCCTACCATAAGAACGAGTTGTACAGCGTCGTAAATGCTTTGTTTCCGTGCAAGAAGTGCAGCACTCGCAAGCGCGCCTCCACCACACCCAGACGCGATGCCCATCGATGTCGGCCAACTTACCTGCAGCTTGCCAGGTCTTGAGCTTGGCCGCGACGTAATTGGAGTAGTACATGGACTCGTATAGCGACCAGTGCCTGTACAACATGAATCGATACTCTTCTTCGAATGCAATCGCACCATTTTGCACTACAAAGGCACGATCGACACGAGATTGTCGACAGATCGGTCGTACCAGTGGGCAAAATGGTGCCGTCGACGTCTGTGACGATGTCGTTGCTGCCGCCGTTGGCTGGCAACGCAAGCACTTCGTCTTGGAACTTTTGCACGAGCATGTTGTAGTTGTCGGCGTCGATTTGTTGAGCCACGAATTGCTTGGTGAGACCGACGATCGCATACCACACCTTTTCTTGTGTTGCCATGTTGAGCTGACTCGCGAGTTCGTACACCAGCGTGGCGGCTGGTGCGCCATGGAACGATCCGCGGTAGTACTGCAGAATGTCCAGCCGCCGTTTGCTACACGCTCCATCACCCACCATGCATGACAAAGGGTCGATGGCATCACACGTACCGCTTGGATGGAAGGTGCTTGTCCGGGAAGGCAGCGGGGGGCACTTGTTCGACTTCCGGTTCGCCATCTTGTGCCTCATTATCCACAGAGCCTTCGTCCTCTGAGCGAGGCTCGTCCATATTCACGGCATGACCACCTTCATCGTCTCGATCAGGGTCGTTGGTACTGTCGCCGGGCTCGTCGACGTCATTTCCGTCGTCAGCACCTTCGCCGTCGTCGCCGCCATCGTCACTTGTGAGAGAACCATTCGATTCGGTGCGCTTTCTCTTGCCACGTGCGGTTGCCGTATCTGTGAGGTCTGCTTCTGCTTCACTGTCGTCGTCGTCGCTGTCAATCTCGCGGTCCGCGTCATCGTCGTCTTCTTCCTCTTGCTCGATGGCGGCAATGTCCGAGCCGTCATCGGGGAAATCGCCTTCTGCTTGGCCTTCGTCGTCAAACAGCACGACGGTGCCATGACGATCGTACACGTTGGCAAGGTGCAGTGGGCGGTGACTGTCGATCACGTACACCTTTTGGTCCGTGATTTTCAGGGTGCTGTAGACATCGATCATGGCACCACAGTTGATGAGGAAGATGGAGCGAATCTCGGTGGAAAACACCATGTTCGCCATTTGCTTGTACCCTGCCACAGGCACCATCGAATACGCCACCATTTCGGATTGCAAGAGCGACGTCAAGATGGAGACAGCAGCGATAGAGTCTACGTCCAGTGCCACAAGAAGAAGAACGCTAGCGCCATGTGTGTCAATCGCGTCGCTCACGACCTGCTTGAAAGCGACTCGGAAGTGTTCTCGCGGCCACAGCATCGTCGTCCTCGACGAGTTGCTTGGCACGAGGGGCAAAGGACACAATGGCGGGCCTCGCGTTGATTGGCCATTACATCGACCAATGGGCGATCGGTATGCTATTTTGGAGGTTTTTCGCGAGCGCACGAAGTATACATTCCTGCAGGTCACGACAATTTTCCCATGTGCTGGAGTTGTCGCGAGCGTTCTCGGTATCTATATAAATAAATAGAGGTTATAAAATGAAAAAACCATTGAAGTTGAACCAACCACAGCGCGCCAAAGTGCCTTCGAACTTCGAAATTTGCCACGTTGACCGCGGTTGTCGCCATTCGACATGGGCCCGGCAGCTCCGGATGCGTCCGCCATCGGCGATGTCATCGATGATCTCCGTGAGTCCACGCCCTCGTTCCCTCTTAATGGAAGCGATGTTACGATTCTGCATTCTCCCACGGACTTCTACAACCAACTGCTGCAGAACATTCATCGCGCCAAGAAGCGCATCTCGATTTCGTCGTTGTACATTGGGAACGACGCACTCAGTCGTCGGTTGGTGCAAGCGTTGCAAGATGCGTGTCAAGACAATCCATCCCTTCAGGTTTCTATCGTGTTGGACTACTCCCGTGGCCAGCGTGGTGGGCCAACGAGCTCTGTTGCCGTCCTGACACCGCTCCTTGCCACCTTTCCGTCAAAGGTATCGTTGCATCTGTACCGCGTACCCCAACTCGACCGATGGGGTTTTTTGCCGCCGCCTTTTGATGAAACGATCGGAGTCTCCCATACCAAAGTATACCTCTGCGATGATACACTCATCATGAGCGGCGCCAACCTCAGCGGCGACTACTTCACTCAGCGCCAAGACCGATACTTGCAGTTGTACAACGCCAACTTGGCCGAGTTTTACCACACCTTTGTCCAGGTACGCAAGTCGTTCTCGTTCTACTTCAGCCATTGACCCAGTCGATTCCCGCAGATTCTGACCAACCACGCTCACCACGTTCAACTCGTTCCATGCACGACAGGGGCAACCTCGTCCAAGGCTTCTGTCGGCGCCATGGCGACGAACAAAATCGTGCCGCCAAAGACGACTCATGCGGATTTCGCTTCAGCCCTTCTCTCTCTACAAGACTATCAGCCTACTACCCCTCGATGGACCACCGACGCCATGGCTATCCCGACCATCCAGTTTTCTCCACTCGAAATTCTCCATGACGAGGACACACTATCCCATGTCCTCCACCGATTACCCAGTGCCAGTCGTATCGGCATCGCGTCTGGATATCTCAACTTTCCTCCGTTTCTTATGCGATTGCTGGCGGAACGAGCATTTCACTTGGACGTGGTGACTGCCGCGCCTTCTGCGAACGGCTTCTTCAATGGCAATGGCATCAAAGGTACGTTTCCCGACGAAAGATGGCGTCAACGGGAGGCTCTTTGCTGTGCGTGTGGATGGGTGGTTGCTCATAGTTGTGTGTGTTGGTAGGAGCGTTGCCGATGGCGTATTCCCTCATCGAAGGGGAATTCTACCACCGATTTGCCGACTCCCCACTTACATTGCGTGAATATAACCGAGACGCATGGACCTTTCATGCCAAAGGCATGTGGATCCAACATGACGACGAAGCGTTGACCGTGGTTGGCAGCTCCAACTTCGGTCAGCGATCGTACGGACGCGACCTCGAGTCTCAGGTGAGCTACCGTCCCTTTGTCGGATCGACTCGGCCATCGACATCTCACACATCTTGCGTAGGTGTTTCTGTACTCGACAAATTCGACGCTCCGGTCCCAGTTAAAAGACGAGTACACCCGCCTCACGAAGCACAGCGAGGCTGTGACCGAGTCGCTGTGGAAGAGGCCCGAGCGGAAGCTCCAAGGTCTGCTCAACTGGAAGTCTGGGCACTGGATACGACCAGCCATGAGGGCGGTCAAGTCCTTCTTGTAGCATGCAGAACCCCCTCCTTCCCATGCATATAGCGATGTGTGTGCGCTTGCACGCGGAATGTTGCACGGCCCTCTCCCATCATTCGTCGACAAGCCAGTGCCAACAGCGCAGGGATGCCTTTCCCGCGCATTCAATAACCTTTGCAAAATTATAGCATTTATGCCAAACCCTTCGCGTTTCCGAGTATTTTGGAATAGGATAATCAATTCCCTTTGTGTTTCGATATTATCATATTAGAAAGGATACCAATTGCTGCGAGAATTAGCAACGAATATCCTGCAATTTTGCCTGAAGCCTCGTGCTGCATCATGGCGTACCAACCTGGCCAGCAGCAACAGCGCAACCCATACTCGCAATTCGACCAAGATGCTGACCTCGACGACGTGTACGCTGGTGCAAAGCGACTACACCAGAACGCACGTGGCATTCACGGTGAAGTGCAAAGCCAGAACCACCTTCTCGACCACCTTGGCGACGACATCGAGGGCGGGACAGCGGCACTGCGCGCGCAAACGGCCAAAGCCGAAATGGTGAACAAGAACAAGAAAAAGGTACGTGCGCAAATCCTGACTGGATGGACCTGGCTGACGGCCCGCTTGTGTTGTGTAGCTGTGCAAGATGTATATTGCTATTGCGGTCTTGGCGACCATTTTGATTCTCATTGGGATATTCGTCCCCAACTTTGGATGAGGAAGATACGAACGTTAAGTTAATGCCCCTGCGTTCTATTTCTTTCTCATGCCATGCAGCGGTTGCGGCAAATGTGCCCTCCCAATAACGTGATTGCTCTCATGCAGCGAACACCATGTCGCTCCGCTGGCCCCCGATGCCAACATACTCCCCAGTTGGCGGCATTGCGCTCAGTTAACATGGAGAACCTGCACAGTTCAACGGTGGCATTGCCTCTACGACTGCTCTAGTGCATGTGTATTCACAGGAAATGGCCACTTCAGACCAAGTGCGACGTGGTCGAGCGCCACAAGCTGACAGCGTGTCATGGCAAGCATCGCGTGGGACTTGCTAGAGTGGAGAAAGAACGGTCGTTGCAAGAATGTTTATGAAAGCAATTCGAGCGTAGACCAGGTAGGGTTCCAACCGTCCCTACTTTTTCGCTGCGTTCGCCTACAACAAAACCAAGTCACGTCATGTGGTCATTCAGAACCCACAAAGGCACACGCACCGCTGCGCGCTGGAAACACTGGCGCAGCTTGGCGAATTCCGTTGCGCATGCATCCCGGTTGACACCGCCTTCGATGTTCGCCACACACGCACCGTAGACTTGGATCTACGTCGTGACGCCAAGATCGCTCAGTTATCTCACTGGATCAAGCACAGTCACGTACATCCACGGGGCACGTTGCCGCCATTTGCGTGAAGATTTGGCTCATTCGCCTTGCACCCGTCGTCCCTGGCATCGGAAATTCACGTCTCGAAATGCACGCATCGTTATCCGGATGAGCTCGTATCCGGACTGTCCCTTCGGTGGCATTCACGCTTGCAAGGTCACCATGTTCCGTGTGATTGCCTGCCGCGCCGTTCCGCGAGTTGCCTCTGTTGTGCTGAGAGGGGACAGCGCGACCGTTCGGTGCTTCTCCGAGTCTCTCGACCACCTTAAGATCACTGAAGTTCAAGAGAACCGAGTGCAGGAACGCTACGTTCAAATGCGCAAGGAGCACTTCGGTCGACGCACAGAGTTTCCCGCCGCCAGGTGCACACACTCTCCAACGGGCAGTGGTTGACTCCATCACGCTCATATATTGTTGTCATGTAGCCAGGGCGAAGTCGACATTGACGCAGATACCGCAAACCGCAAGCGGGTGATTTACCGAAGCAGGCAACGTGGATGGTGCGTATTGGCTCCCATACGTGACCCGCACGAGGAGCGTCATCTCGTCAGTCCACACGTAGGTTGGAAGTGGACTTGCTGATGGGACGATGGGCGAGTGAGAACGTGTGGACGCTGACGGCGGACGAGTTACAGCAGTACGAAGACATTTTGAACCGCGAAACGATCGACATCTTCAATTTCATTTCGGGCAAAGACGAGATCCCAGAGGTAGCGAAATTCGTGTTGGTTGTCGGGATGACATGCAGACAGACGCTTTTTTTGTCGTAGGAATTGAACACGCCCATCATGAAGCGCATCCAGGCCTTTTGCTTTTCCAACCCCTTGGGCAAAGCCTCCATTCAAGGGTTCTTGGAGAACAAAAAGCACATGAGCAACTAATTCGTTGGCGGTGTGATGCATAAGACTGCTCTTGAACAAATCCATTTCTCTTTCCGTGGGCTTGTGCCTGAACCCGATCCCCACTGGGGCTAGTCTTGCAAGACTTCCCACGAGCGAGTGGCTTACCCTGCATCATATGAAATCGCACTGGGACTTTGCATTCGGTAGAATGAGCCATCGACAGTTCACACTTGCCAACGCGTGGCGACAAAATGAGGAGTCCATGCATTCGACAAAAGCGGCAACACATACTTGACGGGATAGTTGTCATGCTGCAAAGCGGTTAGTCAGCCACGCATCCAACGGCACACCCGCCTCGAGAGCAGCGACGCCTTGATTTCATCCATTATCCAGACGGTTTCATTCAGCAATTTGTTGCTATGGATGTACGAGACCGAACATATAGTACGATTGAACGTACATTGTACGATGCACCACGATGTCTGATTGGCTGAAGATTGTGGTCGAAGACAGGGTGAGATCATCGGTGTGCCGTCTCTGCCGCGGCAAGATGGTGTGGCTATCGATGTGCGCTTTGCCGACATGACCGACGACCCCATCATGGCCCCAGCATTGTGCACCATGTCCATCGGAGGATACGCCTACTGTACGTGCCCATGAACCTTCACCAAGTCTCAACATGTTGCCTACAGACAAGGACGCACAGCGTGCATTTGCCCGACATGGACAGTTGACGTTGCGAGCGCGCAAGTCTGCCGCGAGTGCTGGGCTTGTCCTCGGCACGGCCGTGGGAATGTAAGTCTCGCCCTTGTGGTATGATAGTTATTGTTGTGTGACCTCTCTACTGGATGGTAGATACATGTTCGTCTTCGTGCGTTGGCGACGACGGCAGCGACGCCACTCCCAGCTCTGAGCGACCGGTCCACCCTATGTCTTTTGCAGTGTTCATGGGTGCACATGAATGCACTCGTACGTTGAGATGGAAATCCGACCTCACACTCGTCCAGCTCGTACTTGATCTGCAAGAACGGGGAATGATTCAATTCTCAAATTCAACCTTCATGGCGCGTACGTGCCGAATGTACATACCCTCTACGTGCCGTCTTACTCGTGAGCGCGACTGCTATGCATGGCCACGACCTAGTTGCCGCCTCGGTGCTCCCGTCTTCGCACCTCGGCTTTGGTTTAAACGAGAGACTCCCCCACAATACATGTTTTTCAAAACACATATTTTAAGGTATCACATTTCAGAAATCCTCTTGCATTTAATGTGCATTGTCACTCGAATTGTGTCACCGTGATGGGTCGACGTGAAGTGTGGGCGTCGTACGACGATGATGCAGCGCCTACGGCGGGCAAGTCGACGAGCAACGAGAAAGCCGCCGAAACAGCACAGCGACCTGCTAAGCCTTTCAACATGGAGCTGCTTCGCAACAAAGTCCTGTTTGGTGGCTTGGTCGGCTCGACGACTGGCGCGACATTTGGTTTTGGTACGTGTGCATGCCGTTGCTTTGAGGTGACTGACACAAATGGATACGATAGTGGGGGCCTTCCAAAGTCATCACACCAAGCATGGAAGTGTGAACTCCAAAGCTCTTCTTGGCGCCGCGCGCACAGCCGGCACCACTGGCGCCGTATTTGGCGCGTACGTCGTATCGTCCATTCGATTCATCTCACTGACGCACCATGCATGCAACGTGTAGGTTTTTCTTGGCGTACCAAGGAGTCAAGACAACGATCGAGCAGCTTCGGGGAGAAGAAGACTTTTTGAATGCTGGGGCTGCCGTCGCGATTGCTGGGCTGCCCTTCTACCGTACGATCACGTTCCGCTCGCACATGGGCTACGCTGGTCTCCTCATTGCGTTGGATTATTTTCACGAGGAAATGAACAACTTTCGCAGATAAGACCCCTCGCTGCAGTCCATCGTGTGAGATTGTTTCGTCGAGCTCGCCATGGCCGAAACGAATGCCCCTCGTCCGCGGCCACGTAGTTTGCAGACGGGTTCACCAGTGGCGTGGTGTTTACACTGGCGCATGGTTCGTTTGACACCGCCTCAATAGATCTGTATCGATGGTTGTACACTGCCTCATGCATGCCCTGCTTCGCCACTGTCCGTGAAAGGAATTTGTCGTAATTATACACCTTGCCCAACAACAAATGGGTGCGTCGCTCTTATGCATGCGACTTGGTGGAACAAGTCCCATCCTCGAAACAAAAGACCCGTCGACTAGAGGAACGCGTTGCAAGTGCAGTGCATGGCGGGTAGCGTTGGAGCAGCAAATCCGACAACTTGAGCAAATGCCAGTTGCGATAGCTCAGGATGCGACGCGGCCACGATCCTCATAACGTGGCATGTCTGGATGCAACCTTTTGACCGACCACTTCCTCTTCAACAAGTTGAAGCCTCGGAATTCCACGACGGCAGCAATGCGCGCGATAATGCGTGGCGGGGAGTTTTCAGTCGGCGAACTGTTGCGACCTTCTGTAATGAAGCGTCGGAAACGGTGGGGATGGTCGCTGCCGTCAAGCATAGCGATACTGTGCTACCGAAACCATGCAACTCCACGTTACTGCATCTAATTCTTACGCTTCACGAGCCGCGTGAAAGAGCGACGGCAGGGATGGTTTTCCACTACCCTGGAAGGGCAGCATGATCCGTCCAGGGATCGCTGCGCCTGGTCCGCTGCCGTCCAGTTCTTCCTGGCAACACAAGTCGACCTCATCTTCCTCATCGTCCACGTCACGGGGAGTTGCCGGCCGGCTGCTGCTGCTGTTGCTAGACTGGTCACCGTCGTCGCTGTGGTCGTTTTCGCCTGCGTTTTCCTTCTTTCGCTCGTACCCCCGTGCTTTGCGGCTTTTTCCATTGGGGTTTTGAATCACGTCGCTGAGTTCCTTGCGAAGGTTTGCAATCAGGATGTGGAATCGGTTGCGTTCGCCGCCGTCGACGCTCTCCGCGACTACTTGTAGCGACGTAATGCGATTCACAAGGCTTCGAATGCGACGGTGCGGCCACCGCGTGAGTCCGTTCTTGCGGCAGATCTTTTTCATGAGCGTGATGCACACTCCGAGTTCTTTCGCCACGGCCGCCATGGGCTTGTTGAAGTGCGGACGAAGCTCGTTCAGCGACACGTCCTTGATGTTTTGCCCAGCGCGGTGCGGCACTACGGGAGGGAGCATGTATTGAAGGATCGAGTGGCTGGCGTCGACGAGGGATGCAATGGGCGAAAAACGCTGCGAATGTCCATCTTGGTGCATTGGCAACGGGGACGAAGAAGCACCAACTGCGTCATGGGAGTATGCTGAAGGGGAAAGCATCTTCACGGGGGCTAATGCCGATGGTGATGACAAGCGTTGGCGAATAGATGGGGCTGAGGCACTGCCGTGAATAATTGCTGCGTCGAACACCGTCGCCTTCTGAGCGACGAGGTAGGCTTGCTGCATTGTGGCTTGGGTCGACTTTTCATGATGGTGTCGCTCGAGCCCTTCATCGGCAAGCATGCGGTGGTAGTTGAGATGGACAAGGTTCCGACGCATTGCTTCTTCTTTTTCTCGTTGCTCTCGTTGTTGTTGCATGAACAATTCCTGGAGATGGTGCTGAGGAGCGCCTTTGCGAGAGCCGGACGTAGATGTGTTGCGGTTGGCCGCGGATGCCGCGACCGCCGCGGCGGCGCGTCGCCGGATAGCCTGTTGTTTTTCTTTGAGTTCAATGATTTGTCGTTGTCGGCGCATGAGCTCCTGCTCCTGCGCTTTCCATAGCAGATGTTGTGCTTGCTTTTCTTGTAGTGGAGTGTGCGGATACGGGTGGTGATGGCGGAGATGAAGCGATGGAAGGGTACCCGGTGGATTAGGTGCAGCCACGTTGTCAAACGAGTGAAAGGGCGTGTTGTAGGACGATGCAGTTGACGGAGGCGGTTTGATGCGGGGGAATGTCGCGCGGGTCACATCCGCCGGCGACGTTGGCGACAGGTGCTCGTTCTTCACGAGTGCAGGCTCCATGACGGCAGTCGCGATGCACGCTAGGTGGCGCATGCGGTCCGTGTCGACGTTCGGCTCGTCCATCGCGGCCGTCTTGACGGAAGAACGCAAAATGAGAACGACCGTTCGCTTGCACATCAAAGGGCGGACGGTTGCAATCTTCGGGCAGATCTTGTCGAGACGACATCTGATTGGCCAAAAATCGAGTCCCTGCGATATGATTGGACGATTTCGGATCTACGACCGTAACCGCCCGGATAATTTCGAAAGGTCAGCAGGTCCCGGTCTGCCCTTTCAGCCCGTGGACGCCCGCCATCGCTCGGCTCCACCCGCACGTTTGCCATCGCGCGTGTCGCAGCCAGCGCCGCAATGCGCTTGCGTACGTGATGCAAGCCAGGCACAGTCAAAACCGATGGACGGACGGATAATTATGAGGGAAGTCGGCGGTGGAACTCCAGCTCATCGATACCTACGTATGTAGTGAAAGGAACGTGTCAACCTTTGAGCTCAGCGAATGGCGGTACACCACGGTGGTGGTGGGCACGACGATACACTACAAAACGTTGACATGTTGCCCAAGAGGGGCAAACACGGCCCCGTACAGAGCAGTACTCAAGCATCGTCACGCAAAGGCTTTATGATCTCGCTTAGTGTCTACTGAAGCGGTCGGCACCGCAGCTTGACCGCGCCTTCACGTCCTGCATGGAGGCGCTGTCGGAGCTGGCGGCAGAAAGAACCAAGTCATCCGGATTCTTGAAACTTATCCGGAAATCTCAACCTTCCCGAGTGCCCGCGCTCCAATCGACCAATTTCATCACCCGCCACCATGTTCGCCGTCAAGAAGAAGGCCCAAGTCGACAAGAGCAAAGCCCGACGAGCGCTTCTGTGGGAGATTGCCCAGTTTGGTGCGTTCATAGCGGTCGTCCGTGTTGCTACCTTGGTGATCAACAGCGGCACGGAAGCCTGAACCCGTCCCCCCGTTGTATGGCCAAGCAAACCCCGCTTAAACTACGAATCAAACCATCTCTCACATCTTGTCAGCATGCGCTAGTCCAGCTGTCTAAACGATTTCTTGCATCGCTTGCACTCGAGAACCAACGCATGTCCAGTGATGTCGTGCATTTAAGTGGTGTATATTAATGTCTCTACTGTGTCTGCTTCTGCGATGTCTACTCCATCGCGTCGTCCTCGTCTTCGTCCGCGTTCTCACGCAGCTCGTCGTCGACTGCGTTCAACGACTCGACCGCGACGTCGCACTTTGCCACGAGCACCTTGATGGCTTCCGGGAGGAGGTCCTCCGGTGGCAGCATCCCAACGGTTTCGACAGAAAAGATGAAGTGGTCCGATACGCGGCCCATCTTGACCTTGTCGCTCCAGCCAGGCGCGCGGATGCATTCGCGGCACATGGTGCAGTTCCGAGGCCGTGCCGCAACAGCCGCCAAGTCTTCGATGTCGAACACGTTCATGGGGCAAGTCTTCTGCAGGGTCTTGGCATCGGCGCCGACAACAGGGGCAGGGAACGTGATCTCGGGCAAAAGGCGGTAGGATGCAGTCGCGACGGGCGAAAACTTGGCGTGGTCTTTGCCAACGCCTTTGCGACAATGCGCTTCGAGGGCAATAGTTTGGCCAGGTCGAAGTTTGGCAATCAAGATGTCCTCGGACACGGGGCGGATGGACCCAAAGCGCTCTTCTTGGAGCCCTTGGGGCACCCATTCGAGATGACGCGAATACACAGACGCGTTCGTGGCCTTCGAAATGTCGTTGGGGTCCGATGGGTCGGCGGTGCATGTCACGTCCAGTTTGAACACAAGGGTGTTTTCATCGGTGGCTTCCCCTTCTTCATGCTCTGGACGCCAGCATGAGAATAAAGTCACATGATAGAGTACACGAGAGTCGACAAGCATACCTGGGAAGGACTGGAACTCGCGCGGGTCCACTTGCAGCGGAATCAACCCAAGTCGATGCGCGAGGACCTCGTCCTGGATAATGGACGAGTTGTTCCACAAGTACACGTGCTCGATGGCCATGGTCGGGACTTCTGCAAGCAAGATGCGGCGGAATGCGTTCGCAATGGAAGCGTCGATCCCGATCAAGTCAAACACAATCTCGTCGTCGGTAAGACTCTGAATCTTCACCTTCAGCTGCTTCTTGAAGTTGTCGACGAACGCATGGCTCGACTCGGATTCCGTGTCAGGCTACGCCGCACCCACCGTGAGCACCTCACCACGGTGCGATCATCCGTGCTACGTACCACATGGGGGGCATCGAGCCCGACGCTGATGATCTTCTTTCCCATGATGCGCTCGAGATTGGTGGATTTGCCGCTTTGCCCTTGTGTCGATCATCCTCGCAATTCATTGGCTGTCGCCAATGGAACAAATTTATTGGCCACCGCATCGGCTGTTTTTTTCACGTTTCAAGCGCACGGACGGAATTTAAAACCTGTCGGTGGCACACGGTGAAAAAGGAAAATCGAGCCAAGTCGAGTAGTCCATATCGTCCTCCAGCTCACCAAGTGACTTGAATATATTGTGTTGACTTCATCGAGTGAAAGTGTTGAGTCTGGTGCTCAAGTATCGAGCAGCACGAGTGGACTTTTGGAGTTATCCGCGAAGTGGATCGGACACATTTAGAACGTCTCAAATGTTTAGAAAACGTGTTTCAATCGCTTGGCCTTCTTAAGTGCGACCTTGCCATTCTTGATAAGTCTTGCGTCATGAGCGTCCGCCTCGGGTCCAAGGCCGACGTCCTCAAGTCGCTGCGCACTCTGCTCCGACTGAATCGCAGCACCACGGCTAACAAGGAATGGAACAACATCGTTCTTGAAAAGGTAAGGTCCACCAAATCCCCGCATATATCGCGTTCCACGCGATTTCAAACCATGTCCCTCACCCCGTTCGACTGCAACAGTTCCGCAAACGTCAACACGAGACAGACCGCACGAAAATCAAAGCATACCGCGCTGAAGCCATCGACTTGGTGAATCTGTGGTCTGGTGTCGAAGAGCAAAAGGTATCCGCTGTCCCTGACGCTGTCATCGTCTCAAATCCCACCCTTTTAGCGGCTCTGGAGTATGGATGCTGGCATTGAAAAGCGAATGCGCAACGCGGACATCGTGAAGAAGTCAGCGCGCCTCGTCGGGCTTCAAATCCCTGACATGTACACGGACAAAGTGGAGAACAAACTTTAACAGAAATCGACACGGACCCACAACACAACTATTGAATGGCCCTCCCTCTCTCCCTCCCTCCATCGCTCCATCTCGCAAATGAGGAAACCTGACCTTTGTCGATAATGAAGACACCTCCGAAGCCCCATGAGCTTTCTTGATTAAGTTGACCGTGGGCAGGCTTTACACTGTTCTTGTGGTTTTCTACTCAGCCAAGGGTGCTCTACTCGCTGTCACCTCCATCGGCGGGATCAATCACGACGCTTCCATTGCGCAGGTCCTGCACGAGCAATCGCGTGTACTTGCCGTTTTCCTTGAGCACGAAGATTTCGGCAGAAGTGAGATCGCACACGATCGCATTGTACGTGATGACAGTGGTGTCGTCGGTTCCTGACGCAGTTCCTGGCGGCGCAATAAACTTGGTCACGCGGACGTGATCGTCTTCTTGTAACACGAGGTCTCGATAAAGCACCTTGCCCCGCACAAAGCGGGCAAACACACTTGTTGGACATGCGTCTGCATTTGCAGACGACGTTTTTCGGCGACGGGATGCCTCCTCGGACTCATTGAATGCTCGCTCCAAGTTCTCCACGAACTCCACGTCCTCTGCAATCTCGATCGCCGACAATGTCTTGTGCAGGGGCGTAAACACTGTGTTGAGGCGTTTGGGTGCCGGTCGTCCCCAGTCGTCGGCAAACCCCAGCGACCCGAGGCCGCGGTTCGAAGTCGGTTTCTTGCTGCTACGCGTCTTGCGCATGTTTGTTTGTCGTTGGAGAGCGAGTGCCGCCTTGTTGTACGACGCCGACCCGAACCCGGAGCGTTTCTGTTCCTTGACGCGTTCCATTTCAAGTCGGATCTCTTCCAGCATGTCGTTCTTGAGCTTCGAGCAGCTCAATTCGTATTCCTTCTCAGCTTCTTCGCATTCGTACACGTAGATTACGTCCGCGCTGTGGACAAGGTGCGCCGACATTGTTTCTGCCCTGGCAATCGAACGAGCACGCTCGAGCTCCAATGGCACCAAACGAGACAACAAGTCTTCGTGCGTGTCTGATTCGAGGAGTGCAAGGGACTTGCGCAGCATCGTCTGCTCGGCGATGAGCTTCTGTCGTTTCGTCGCTAACTGCGTCGCTCGGCCCATCGTCCGAATCGACCTCGATGGGATTCCCGTGTTGTGTGCGATGTTGTTCAAAAGTTTCCACGCCGATTATCCGGATATCATATCCGCAACATATCCAGACAAATGCGGATATCCGGATGTGTCGAAACTCAGGCTGTAGTGGCCAGAACCTGCGCACCAGCTTGGAGAGAGGCCAGGAACTTCACCAGGCAGCAATCTCCCGCGTGAATGGGTACGAGAGGCTAGGTCACTCAACGTCATTGCAGCGGAAAGGGATGAAACAGGAGGAAGACCTACAAACTGCCGTGCTCTGCTCCATCAATCCCTGAGAACGTGAAAAACCAAGACTTTCGGCGATGATCTGCCGCATAAGTGGACGTACGTGATGCTCTACACCTCACAACATCGTTGGAGTGGAGAAGAATAGGATGAATCAGTTCAAGTATCGCGAGAGACTTGACCAAATAATCGACGAGGCCGTGTGCACATACATGACACTCGTGAAACGCTGAGTGCTCCCTTCACTGGCATGAATCGACGTCTGACCTCATTGGACGCTTGCCTCTCCCTCTAACCGTGTATCGACGGAAGAACTTGACACAAACCAGGGTTCCTGCACGTGGCACGACCGCACATGCCGTCGCGCCAGCACTTCGGATGTCCATGCGCTGGTTCAAATAAAATAATTAAGAATTCGACAGTTACAACTCACCAGGGTCACCTCCCGTTTTGTCGTTATCGAGGATGAAGCAAGAGAATAAGTGGGGGCTCGAAGACGTGGACGAGACGCCGTACAAGGAGGCTGGATCTCCGCGGCATGCTGCGCTGACGATCGAGGAGCAGCAGACTAACCAGGTATCGATTCGTTGGGTTGCAGGTACGGCAAGATGATCTTTGTCGCAACATGGCACAGGAAGCAACGCTCGACGAGATTCTTGCGGGGACCAAGAGAATCAAGAACACAGCAGGAGGTTTGAATGCCGAAGTCGTGGCACAGAATCAACTGATTCAAGACATCTCCCAGGTACGATACGCAGAGATTGCTTTAACGAGGACATCGTTTTGGTTCATGTTGGATGCGACGTTAGAATGCAACCCAGGCAACGTCGGAAGTCGAGCGCCAAGCTAGCGTCGCCGCCGCCGTCTCGAAAAAGCGCAAGCAGGTATGTACGTCCAACCACCCCTCGTACTTTCAACCCATGACCATAGCCTGCTCTATGGATAGCTATGCTACTATTACACAATCATTGTCGCCTTGATCGCAGCGCTCGTTCTCATCATTTACCTATAAGCCACCATTGCTGTAGCAAACACGAGCTGGCATTTTGTTCATTCGGCTTCGCCTTTGCTCGACTCTTTGTTCCCCGTTTTCGAATTGTTTTCTGGGGCCTTCCACTGCCCCACACTCCAAATGCCAACCCTCAACAGACCGACCATTCTTTCCATCCACGATCTCTCCATAACAGCGCCAAGGATGACCACCCTCGAGGCACGAATCGCCATTGGCAAAACAGACAACGACAACAAGGCCAACCTCATTTAGCTTCCAGGCGTCCCAAGTTCCAGCAACGATCTCATGCCGCCAACTCGAACGCATACGACGTAGAAAAGAAATCATCGGCGATTTGGCATTAAAAGGTGCCACGATGGCCACCACCATTCCTGCGATCATATCGCCTACGGTTCAACTTAATGTGAATTGAAATGGTGAAGTGTGCGGTGCGGTAGGAAAGCAGTAAATGTTGTTACACGTGACAAAGGCGGCTCTGTCCATCACATGGACGGAAGCAACCAACGCCAACAAACCATGTTGCATGCTTTAATAACGATACGTTTCGGGCTTGTAAGGGCCTTCGACGGGGACCGAGATGTAATCAGCTTGTTCCTTGCTCAACACGGTGAGTTCGACACCGAGGTTGGCCAAATGGAGGCGGGCGACCTTTTCGTCCAACTGCTTGGGCAACACGTACACCTTGCCAGATTGGTACTTGCCAGAGTCCTTTTCGGTCCACAATTCAATTTGGGCCAAAGTTTGGTTGGTGAACGAGTTGGACATGACGAACGAAGGGTGGCCAGTGGCACAGCCCAAGTTCAAGAGGCGGCCTTCAGCCAGCATGATGATACCGTGACCGTCCGGGAACACGAAGCGGTCAACTTGAGGCTTGATGTTTTGGCGCTTGGTGGCCTTGACCAAACCCAACATGTCGATTTCGTTGTCAAAGTGACCAATGTTACCGACGATGGCGTTGTTCTTCATCTTGGCCATGTGTTCGGTCATGATAATGTCCTTGTTACCGGTGGTCGTGATGAAAATGTCGGCAATAGAGACGACAGTCTCGAGGCGCACGACGATAAAACCATCCATGGCAGCTTGCAAAGCGCAGATGGGATCAATTTCAGTGACGTACACGATGGCACCAGCGGCCTTCATCGCTTGGGCGGAACCCTTACCGACATCACCGAACCCGCAGATCACGGCGCGCTTACCAGCCAACATGACGTCGGTGGCACGCATGATACCATCGGGAAGAGAGTGGCGGCACCCGTACAAGTTGTCGAACTTCGACTTGGTGACAGAGTCGTTGACGTTGATGGCGGGGAACAAGAGGGACTTGGACTTTTCCATTTGGTACAAGCGGTGGACACCAGTTGTAGTTTCTTCAGACACGCCCTTGCAGCGCTTGGCGATCTTGGTCCACTTGGTGGGGTCGGTTTGGAGGGTGCGGCGGATCAAACCGAGGACGCACTTGAATTCGGCGTTGTCGGTAGAGGCAGGGTCAGGAAGGGTTCCGTCTTGGGCGAACTTTTGTTCGGCCTTGTAGCCTTCGTGGATGAGGAGGGTGACATCGCCACCGTCGTCGACAATAATATCAGGACCGTCACCCTTGCCGTCATCTTCGGGCCAGGTCACGGCGTTCAAGGTGCATTCCCAGTATTCTTCCAAGGTTTCACCCTTCCAGGCGAACACGGCGGCGGAACCATCACGGGCGATGGCGGCGGCGGCGTGGTCTTGGGTGGAGAAAATGTTGCACGAGCACCAGCGGATGTCACCGCCGAGAGCCTTCAAGGTTTCAATCAACACAGCGGTTTGGATCGTCATGTGGAGCGAGCCGACAATACGGGCACCCTTCAAGGGTTGCGAAGGGCCGAACTCTTGGATGGATTGCATCAAACCGGGCATTTCAATTTGGGCAATTTCGATTTCCTTGCGGCCGAAGTCGGCAAGCGAGATGTCAGCGACGCGGTAGTCTCCCATGGAAGCCATTGTTCTTGGTAGTGGCAAATTCTAAAATGACGAGGACCCGAAGAATCTCACGGGAGATTCCCCCAACCCCAGCTGAATTCGACGCCCTTCGGAACTAAAACGTATTTAACGCATGACGTTTGGACATTCAAGACGAAGCTAGTCACACGCTTACCGCACAGCCCTGGACAATGTGAATCTTACTCGTCTGACTGGTTTGCAGCTTGCAAGTGTGTTCACAACATATTTAGGTACCTCAGAAAGACTCCAACTTCAGCAGCAGACGCGAAGTTGATAGCAACTACAAGTTGATATCGCAAGCGCCTAGCAACGTCGGCAGGGTATTGAAATGGAGTTGAGGGATGTTGTTTCGTTGAGAAGAGAAAAAGGTGAATGTGTTTCTGCGTCACATATTCCGCTTTGTCCAAGGCCCGGGGCGTCGATTGCAAGCTTGCAAGATGTCACAACGAGGACCCGATTTTCGGGGTTGTTCTGGCTTGACATGATTGATTACTTGAGATGGTCTATAGTACGTTGAACAGCTTAAACGTGTTTAAACTCTCGACATGATTTTATACAGTGTCACAGCGTTGAAGGGAGTGACGGCCTTTTTCGAGTCGACGGTCCCAAAGCCACTCAATTTGGCCTTTCGTTATACTTGACTTTTGTATGTGGGTGCGGTCGCCATTGTGTTGACAGATCTGATTGGCTTAAGTTCGTTCGATATATTCGTGCAATCCCCAAACCTCCACCACCCATTCCGAGGGATTTACGGGCTCGTTGTCGCGCACGGGTCGACTGCGCATGGGCAGTACCAATGCTACATTATCGAAATCGCATGCTCATTATATGCGGCGTACGCTATACCGCTGCATGTGGAAGATATCTTCCCATTCGGCTTGCCATCTGTGTTGCCCACTTCGTTCAAAACGTGACTGTCGCACACTATTTCACGTGTCTTGGCACTACAGGATATCAGCTAGTGCCATGGCAAACACTAATTGAAGCAACTACGCCTCGAACTTTCAAATACTGTAATATCTTACACTATTTGAAATCAGTCGAAGCACGAACACTATTTATAGATGACTGAACGTATTCGATCAACACTATTTCTGGGTTTCGGGCGGGTGCCCACCCGACGACCCACGGTGGGATTTGATTGGCTCGGTCGTCTTCGTTGCTGCTCGGGAACCATTGGCTGTGTTTCTCCATCCAACATGGCGTTGTTCCGTTCCCTTGGAAGTCGCTGCCTGACGGCGGCACGCCCGTCCATCTACCGCGCCGCATTCAGTACCACAGTCGATGCAGACATCACTGCTACTACTGTCAAGTCCACAGGATTCTCCGTCGTGCGCCACCCTGTCAACGATTCGCCGTTGACTGCGTCTTTGGAAGCCGGCGATGTGTTTGCTGTTGTCAAGCTCGGTGCAACGCAATTCAAAGTCACCCAGGTACGAATGTCGTCAAGCTCGCGGGGGACATGATTTGATGTGATCACGTGGCGATGCAGGGAGACGTTGTGATTGCGGAAAAGATCATCGATGCCAAGGTCGGGTCGATCTTGGACTTGAATGAAGTGCTGCTGATCGGATCCCCCAACCAAACCATCATCGGGCGCCCCTTCATTGACGGCGCCGTTGTTCAAGCGCGCGTGGAAGAGCAAACGCTGGATAAAAAGATTGACATTTTCAAGAAGAAGCGACGAAAGAATTACCGCCGATGGAATGGGTTCCGCCGCCAAGTGACTGTGTTGCGCGTCACGAACGTGCTTCCTGGTGATCTGGAATAGATAACTCGGTAGATGATGTAGAGGACGTCCGCCTGGCAAGAGTTGGAGCAGCAGATAGATCATGCCGAAATGCTTGTACCATAACAATCGTCCTCTGTTGTTTATGCCGCCGCATTCACGTGTTTCCGACTTGCTCTTCGGGTCATGGCGATCTCGGGATAATGTCTCGGCAGGAGATTCACTTCCAGTCTGCAGCACCCCGCCACTCGTATGCCCTGGTCATTCTGCATGAAAGTCGGTGTAGGTCTCGCAGCTCAAAGTCGAGTCCACCGCATCAACTCGCACGAGACAAAGAGGGACGCGGGCAAGTGTCGGCATATCCATCATCTAGCCGTAGTGGTTGATAAAG